>NW_013547008.1:0-242168 GCF_000711695.1 Tilletiaria anomala UBC 951
AGAGTAACAGATGCAAGGCTAGGCAGTAACAATCCTGGGGATTGATCGAGTCTTGTCTGCGGCGGGATGTCTCTCGGCCGGAAGGCAACCAGACCGAAAGCCAGCAGGGACGGGGCAGCCCAGCAGTCGGCCGACGGATCCGAAGGGAGAAGTAGATGGAGATCAGAACCCTCCAGTCACCTCTTGGAGCCACCCATCGTCGGTCATTCACATCACCGCCGGATTGGAAAACAAGCGTTGCTCCTTATGAATACTTTCACGCTTGGACCTCTCTGCTACATGCAGCCTGCCGTGATCAGCCGCATTGGAAGGCTAGAGCGCAACGTTACCCCAAACCATCCTCTCTTTCGTCCCGCTTCCCGCCAAAACCATGTCAGCGCGAACAGAGGTTGGTGCACAGACGCCCTCCGACTACCTCAATGTCCGCGATGCCGTGCTATCTGACGGTAGTTGTGGCAGCTTCGCCTTCCGCCCCGGCTGTGGAGGCACTTTTTCCTTTCGTTCCCACTTGCCTTTGCGGGTGATGATCACCACGGCCACCATCACACCCACGGTATGCGCCAGCAACCCCCATTGAGCAAGGATCTCGGCCACGGATTTGGCTTCGGATTCCCAAGACGTTGATGTGGCGAGGATATATTTTGCGGTTATCACCGCGGCGACATGATCTTCATCCTACACGAACACGAACAACGTCACGGTTCACAGGATCAGCGTCATGACTGCCACCGACGCTTAACTGCCGGGTCCTTCAAAAGCCACGTGGCATGGACATGATGACGCTGCCGCAACAATAGCAGCAATAGCAGCGGCAGCGGCAGCAAGAACCAAATCAAGAGCAGGATCGGGATTGTGTTCGATGTAAGGAGTTCCTCATGGCAGAAGAGCATGAGGGCGGTAGCACAGTCACTGGCCGCAGTGTTTCCGCGTCCACGTCTTCATACCTGGCCGACGAAGAGGTCAGGGATGGCGACGAGCATGGAAGTCTACATTCGGACGAAGAGGGGTTGCTCGTCCGGAATGCCGCCTCGCTTGGTGCCGCCACAGCCACCGCTACTGCTGCTCCTGCTATGGCTGGGCTTGTCGGCCAAGGCGCAGCTGAGGATGAGCAGCACAAGAACCGCAAAAAAGCAGCGCAGATGTGGAAGCTCAACAGCGCGGTTGAAGTCATCAGCAGCACCAGAACCAACACACTCATCATCGCCACGGCCCAGGCCATCACCATCGCCACGCTTGATATGAGCACGGTGTCAGCATGGAACGCACCGGAAAAGTGCACACATCCCCGACCGCCGCCACGTTCACCGCCAGGGCTATGGGCGCCACTGTACAATCATGAACGTCATCAAGCACGAGCATAAGCATAAGACGAACACGCAAGCGGCGAGCAGGGACACCTGCAGCGCGGCCATCGCCCTCGCCGCCACCCAGACAATCAGCACTAACGCAAAGATGATGGGAAGAACGTCAGTACGCGACACAAGCATCAGCGACGTGGCAGATAATCAGTACGATCAGGCATTGCAGGAACGAACAAAGCAAAGCAACAAGAAAGAAAAAAAGAACAAAATAAACCCCAGAAGAAAAGGAAAAGAAATGAATAGCGATCCGCGTTGTACCACACCATACCTTTGGTACCCTCCAGCCTGTGTCTTTCGCCTCGGAGCGAATCTCGTCCTCGCTACTCCGTCTGAGGACGGTTGCAAGACTGGACGATTGCTCTGCAGGAAGTTCCATACGTATGCAAGTTCCGCAAACAGCAGCAGATGAGTCTCCGATGCGCAATATCCTCCCGCAAATCGTCAAGCCCCCGCAGTGTGGCGGAGCGCGGCAAGTGTGGCCTCCCAGAAACGGAAGTCCAAGAGCATGCGATCACAAGCAATGAGCGAGGCGAAGGGGGCTCAGTGAAGAGCGGTGCGCTATTCCAGCGCGCCAGTGGTTGGAATTGCCGTTGGCGTTCCCTGGCTGCCGCCTGCCTGCCATTCTGATTGTCTGTCTGCACCAATTACATAGAGGGAGGAAGGGAAGGGGGAAAGACTGCTCGCGTATTGTGCTGAGTAGGCGGTGGCGCTATTGCGATGCGGCGAGTCCTGCGCTACGCTCGCACTGCTTGTGCGCAGGAATAGGGGGAAGAAATGGGGCGCAGGTATGCGTTTGTATGTTTTTGTGCGTTGCGTTTTGTCTCTTTCTGCACCTGCATCTGCGTTTGCATCCTGCCTCTATCGAAGATGAAGAATGGGCGCTCCACTCAGCGGCGCTGTGCCTTGTCGAGAACTGTAGCCAGAAGATAAAACGGGGTCCGACATGAAGTACAAAGTCAGCGCATTTAGCATTTGAAGTGCACAGGAAAAAGTCAGGTCAAAAGACCCGAGGGAAATGCAGCGGCACTGGTGAACCGCAGACTGGCAGGCGGGCCAACTGGACTGCTGCGTAGCGCATGTCAAAATCTTCTGTAGTCGCGGCCGCAGTCCTACTTCGTCCACAACCAATGCCTAATGGGAGATCTTGCTCCGTGACACGTCCCGTCGTTCCACGAGTTTCTCCCGATGCAACTCCAGCACGATCACCCAGCAACATAGCTAATCTCGGTTGCCACCACTGCCGCCGGTGCGTTGTGCCCGTGAGCTTGGGCTCCCGCCACTGCCTGCGTCGATCAGAAACCCCACGATTCGTTCGTGATGCGGGAACTCACCGGCATCATACGCGACCTCGCTAAAGTCGGTGCCCTGGATCTCTGTCTGGATGCCGGTGAGGGATTTCCGAATGGCATCCTTGGACGAGGCGTAGAGCATCTTCTGCTTGATCTTAGCGTCGTCGGGGGACCAGGCAAAGAAGCAGATCTTGTTCCTCTTGCCCTCATCCGAATCGTACTCCAGGTCGTACACCGCGTAGCGGCAGTCTGTCGGTGGGAGCTCGGCAACAAAGTCATCGTACGAGGCAGAGGCGGAAGTCTTGGACACAACGATCTGCGTGTTGTCGCTGCTCAGAGAGTAGATGATGAACTTGTGCTTCTTCCCGAGCTTGAGGCTCTGAAACTGCTCCAGGCAGTCAGTGTGGACCTTGACTCCCGAAGACTACAACAGAGAGGCAAGGCCAAAGGCATGATCGAGACGAGAAGTAAATACGAGAGACAGGTCAGTACGCCAACGCCATCTTGCCCATAATCATTCGTCTTCCTCGCACGATTCCTAGTAAATTCCCTATCTATGGGCAGGCAATGAGGCGGCGCCAATCCAAGCCCCCGCCTCCAAGCATCCGCACTTCGTGACACTAGGAGCGCACATTGGGCAATCTCGAGGCACCTTCGCTGGTGGTGCAATGCCCATGCGAGCTGCTATTATCTCACTTGCATGGTGTTATGTCACGAGGCCGGGCCTTGCCCCCGAGAGCGGGGAGGTGATTAAATCTAAAGGCCATCTACGCAAATTTAATTTCCCATCCCTTTCCCACCCCGCACGTCGTGCCGCGCGATGCATTTGCCAGGACAGGCTTGGCTTCAGCGCGAGAAGCACGACGCGAGTCGGATGTGGGGGTTCTCATCTGGCGATCCTAAGGGCGGACGCGCCTGGACGCTCTGGCGCGTCTTGCGTCTACTCACCATCTTGGTTTGGAATCTGGCGTGACCTGTTCTGCGTGTGCGCTTCTGCTGCTGTGCTGAGTTGCGCGGTGCTATTCCCTCAGCGGAGAGGGAGGGAGGGTGGCGAGGTGGGATGTGTGCAAGATGGGAGTGAGTGAGTGCATAGGTGACAGTCTGCTTGGTTATGGTGGTGGTTTGTGGTTGGAGAGATGAGAGCGACTTTGCCAGCGGGCGCGCGCGCGCGGTGCCGGATGACACACTCTCGATCTGACTGCGCACAGCCAGTGAGCGACCTCAGCGCCAGTGGCACCATGCGAGCCCCCACGAGGCGACACAGCACAGCGCGAGGGCCCTAGCATCCTCCGCACTGGCGCACAGTCTCAGACTCTCCAAGTCTCCGCCCGCGCAACGCAGCAGACAACAACATCGCTGGTTGGAAGACACTATCAGCTCAGGCGGTCAGCGTACGTCCAAAGAACATTGCATTGCAACGAGTGGACACATGTATATGCTTATACGTGTATGCTACAGCTGGGAGAGCCCGCCGCCTCCGCTGGTAAATGCAGAGGGGGGTAGGGGGAGGGAAGCAAGTGGCTGTTGCTATCAGATGCGAAACAACAGGAGCCGCGGACGGTGCAAATCATCTGAAGCCAGGGTTGATGTATACGGTCAATCTACTGTGGACATTGGGCCCTCTCGGACGCCTTCTGCGACCACAAAAACGTCTAGACCTATGGATCGACGATCTATCATGCATTCCCGCTCCATGATCCGTCCTCTAATGACGGCAACCGTCGAGCCGGCTCAACAATGTGCTCCAGGAGCCAATCACCGTTTGGAAGGTCGTTATTTTCGGCTGCCCGACCGAAACATCAGGAGTGAGCGAAAATCATCAGGTGTATGGCCCTAAAGAGCGAAAAGTATGCGCTGCACTCACCCCTCCAAAGAGCCTCCAGCTCGTCCCTCGCGACGCCCGTGAGGACATGCCTCGCGACTAGGCGCCTTTTTGCGACGGCGCGCTCGACCTGAACCACCCAGCGCTCGTCGAACGCGCGCGCCGCCGCGCGCCACGGCGGTGCATCGACGTTACAGTAGAGCCCCTCGATCACGATGAGCGTGTGTTGCGGCAGCACGCTCAGTCCGTGCGCGACCGGGTCCTTGGCCGCGTGCGAAAAGCTCGGCGCGGTCACGCGCGCTGACAGGGGCTGCTCGCGGAGGGAAAGGACGAATGCGGAGAATGCCTGCATGCATATGTCAGGAGACGGTGTAGAGAGTGTGTGTGAGAGATTTTAGTAGCTGTATGCCCGTGCAAATAGGATACATGGTTCCAAGCTGGCAACACACCTCTCCGTCAAAAGTGAACGCGGCACCTCTGCGAGCATGTGCTGTCTTTGGGTCTGGCATCTGATCCAGCTGCTCGCGCGTCAAGTGCCAGCCGTCCATGCCCACGACGATCGCCGGGGCGAGTTCATTACCTGGGGGCCGCGCCTCGGTTTGGGGAGACAAAGCTACTCCTGACGATGAGCGATCGACACGGTTGACGTATGCGACGACGTGCTTGGCCAGCGACGACTTGCCTGAACCGGGTACGCCGCAGATGGAGACAAGGTAGCGCCGCCCTGCCGGAAGGCTTCCCAACATACATGAAGCGGTGGGGAAGGCAATGCCGTGAGCGCAAAGAAGCAGCGGGTTGGTCAGTCGAGCCGTCCTTTGTCTTTATGCCTCAGGCTGCACTTAGATGTCACTTTTTCAATTTCGCCTGCAGGTGCTCCCCCAGCTCTTGCACTTGTTGTTCCATGCTCTACTCCGTTCCAACCTCAGTGGGGAATCCACCTAACTCTTGCAAGCTGAAGCAGGAGGGTACTCAAGACGAAGGTTACGCAGACATGTCTTCTTCGACGAAGGGTTGTAAAATTTTGACCCTTAGGGTACGCAGAGTTGCTCTGAAGTGAGTTGGAACATGGGCTCTTCCATCTGTTCTTCGTCCAGAGCCACAGATGGGAAGCAGTATTGAGGTGAAGAGATAAGAGAGACTCTGCCGCGACATCCTGTTCTCTGTCGGCGACTTCTCTGTGGTTGGGCGCGCGCTTGTCGGTTACTTGCCACACGACCTCCGCGTTTCTCAGTTGCGGATTGAGCATATCTCCACTACCTCGCGGCTTTCCCTCTTGTTTCGTATCTGCAACTTGACGGACAACTACCTGGCACACGACCGACTCCTTATAAACAGGAAAGCATACAGCGGAAGCCTCTACCCTCGCCACCTCGCACCCTGCGCTAAACCGCACAAAGCGAAAGCACAAGGAACCAGGTATGAGGCTCTCGATCATCGTGCCGACGCTGCTTGTCCCGCTCGCCGTCGCGGCTATCCCGACACCGGCTTCTGCCGCCAGATCGCAGTGTCCCAGCTCACCGGCGGATTCCGTCGCCCCTCTTCGTGCGAAGATCGGCGAAGATGAAGGTGCATCAGCCTTCTCGGACGCCCGGGCGCTCGACTACAGCAATGGCCCGCGCGACGCATCAGCACCCGGCTGGCTCGACCCGCGCATCCATGGCGGCTCGATGCTCGACCTCGTTGCGAACGGCATGCGCGAGCCGATCAATGTGATCATCTCCGGACGCTCTGATCCGTACATCCTCTCTGACGCCGGCCTGCGCGACTACATCCGCAGCATCGGCTTCAGCTTCGAGTGCCTCGACCTGCACGTCGGCGACCTGCAGCGCGCTGATCTCGGAGACGGCAGGGGCTGGAAGACGGAGATGTTCGAGTACAGGCAGACCAACATGTGGGATCCTGGCCGCTGGGTGGGAAGCTGTACTGAGTCTCTCTTTGGCGGCAATCATTTTAGAGGTGAGCGTGTACTCCTCGATGAGCATCTCTTTGGTTGAACCCTCTGGCTCAACCAGGTTACACTGGTATGGATCCGCAGTCTGGAAGCAATACGGCCCCGCCACCAAGACAGGAGCGTGGTTCCTGGCCGTCTCGAAGGAGAAGGACCTTCGCCACCAGCACACGATCGACAAGGACGGTTACAACGTTGGGCGCGACCTTCTCGTCGCCAACGCCGAGGCCGGCGGCAAGTGGCGCGAGTATGAGTGGCGCGCGACGACCGAGTGGGTCGAGGGGCTTCTTCCGGCTGGAAAGCACGGCATCAACCACCATGTTACGCAGGACGGCCGTACGGCAGTTCTCACCGTCGAGCGTGTTGTGCCCCAGCAACCGCCACACCCTGGACCCGCTTCCGGCAGCACGCGGTTCCCCCAAGGCTGGCTTTCAGCGCTAGGGCGGCATGCGCACGAACTGCTGCATGCATACGCATTTTGATATGAATCACACGCAGCACCAGCGATCGATATTCGACACGAATACCGAAATGCCCCTTATGAGATCGCTCAGACTCCTTTTATAAATGTAAACTAAACACACTCTCCACCTCGCAGCATGTGGCATGTAGCATGTAGCAATATTTTCAGACAGTGCATAACTGAGCCCTTCCTCCTCTACTTTAACATAGTAAGAGCGGAGCTGTTCGCTGCGTGCCGCGTTCGTCCGTGCCCGCACGGTCTGCACCGTAACAATTCGCTCAGGACATGAGCGCCAGCGCACCGGCTACCGCGGCTGCAGCGACGAGCGCGACGCTTCCGACTGCGCCACCGACGGCGCCGTTGCTGCCTGCCGAGGATCCCGAGATGCCAGCGCTAGGCCTCGCGGCAGCAGCTGAAGTGGCGCTGTGGAATGCGCTGGCCGCCGCCTCCGGGTTGGTCGTCGTGGTTGCGAGGACACTGTCGATGACATGGATCACGCCGTTGGACAGTAGGACGTCCGTGCGGATGATGTTCGCGGTCACATTGCCGCTCGTCACCGTCAGTCCTCCGTTGCTGCCGGCGCCAAAGGTGAGGCTGTTGCCGCTGGCAGATACGACGGATGCAACTGCATTCGGACCGGTGACTGTGAGGTGTGCAACACGGTCTCAGTCAGCCTCCAGTCATGCCAGCATGCGCACAAAAAGCTTAAGCTTGCACTCACGGAGGGTAGAGTACGCGACGGTGCCGTTAATGACGTGGTTGCGCAAGATGTTTTGTACGGCGCTCCGGTCGGCGCTAGCCATCTCAGACTTCGCAGCCTGGAACGCGTCGTTGTTCGGCACAAAGATCGTCAGGCCGGTTTCGGCGTCGGAGAGCGTCTGGATGAGCTGCGCGCCGCTCGCTGCATCAGCGAAGGACGAGTAGCCGAGGCTGGACGCGACAGTGCTCAGATTTCCAGGAATCGAGAGGACAGTATTGATTGGCTGCACAAGCAGGTTGTCGTACGTGGGGCCATCGCTTGTAAGGTTAAATGTGACGTTACGGCTCGCTTCCTTGATCAGCACGGTCCCGTTCCCGGCATCTTTGCTGAGCACGACGACCTGCGCGCGGTCGTTGGGCAGCGAGACGAAGTCGTCGTCCTTCAAGAGCGTCGACGACACATTATTGCCGGCCGCGCTGACATCGGCGACGGACACCGTGCTATTGATGACGTGATAGGTGATGATGGCGTGCAGCAAATCCTCCGAGGGTGTCGCGCCGAGCGCGGCGAACGCATCGTTCGTCGGTGCCAGCACCGTTTTGTTGCCTCCGCTCTGCAGCGCGGCGACCTGTCAAAAGGAAAACAACGCAGTCTCAGTACAGCTGCTTGCCCCTAGCGGGGATACAGTCGGCCACGTACCAGATCCGAAGAGTTCCCAGCGGCAGACGCAAGCATTGTCAAGTTGGCACTTTGCAGTGCCTGGAGCAGTCCTTGTGCGTACGAAGCGCTGTTCTGCGCGTACGAAAGGGTCGCAGACACGAAGGCGAGCGCGATGGGGATGGTGTACTTCATCTTGGACAGCTAGACGGTGTGAGCACGACTACAGCGGAGATGCAAAATGGGTACGAATGGAAGCTCGAGGGGTTATGAGGAGGAAACGAAGTCCGATGAAGAGAAGTTGGGCTGTTGGTAAGTCTTATAAGGTAAAGCCATGTCACCTGTACCGCCCATCCACGATCTTTGAGTCAAGGTATGCCATTGCACATCATATTCTCGTGAGAAACTCCACGTTCCGATGATCAGGGTCAGTGCTCAGATTATCGACCTCAAGGGCGTAGGACGGGGGCATGCTGACCTTACGTCACTGTCGTCAGCATGTCAGCTTGGTAGATAGCACACTGGCGGCTTGGGCAGTGCTCTTCCTGCTCAACCAGTCTTGTGTGCGATGGAAGCTGGAAGCATGACGGTCGGAATGGGGCCGTGTGTGGAGGAAGCGACTGAAGTCAACCTCAAAAAGCGCCTAGAGATTTTACGCGGCGAGCTGCCAAGCCTCTTTCCAAAAGTCTCGAGTATGCCTGAAGCGCTGCATGTGCACACAGGTATGTAGCCAGGGGGGGCGGTTTCTGGCTTATGTGGTGCGTGGTTACAACGAAGCCGACGCTCGAGCCGCCTGTACATAGCTGTCAACATGTCAGCGGAATTTGAACGCCGTAGCGGTAAGCTGTGCGCTTGTCGGAAAACTGACCAGTGGGTGATTCACAGTGAGGGAAGCAAAGGGAAAACGCACTCGGCGCTTCCGGTCGAATTCCTGACTACCATGCGTAGTGCAACTGTACGTATCATCTGCGTATGTCGATTATAACCCTATAGTATTAAGGGCCTTGGAGGTGTCATGGAGGAGCAAGATGCTTTGGCCCTCGTGGCTTGCATGTTCGCTTGCGCCAGCTTTTCCCCTTGGCAAGTCCGAGGTTGGCAATTGTTGCGTCACATACCGATAATACGGCGTACGCCGCCCTTCATCGCCTCGTGGCGCAACAGCTCAACGCTTCTCACGGCTCACCGGCTACGTTTCAATTCCACATCCCAGAGCCCGCGAGGTGTGTACGACACGACGTCGGCGACTCTTCAAATCGTTCAGAAGCTTACACAGAATAACACAGCCTGTTCTTGTCTCAGATCCATCTGTTGTTTGACTGCTTTCCATTAACCTCTGTACATGGCGACCAGCAGATGCCAAGAGCGTATGCCGGCATCGTGTGCTCCAAATGCGGGTATGCGAGAAGGGGAGGTGAAGGAAGCACTTGGCTCTTCGATGTCCTCTCGTGTGCAGTTGCGCGCTTGGCATGTGATCTCATCCTTACATCATGGGCAGATTTTCGCTCTTGGCCGAATGCCGATTGAAAGGCTCGCGTTCCTGCGTACTTATGCGAAGGCCTCCAGTGGTCCGGCGCGTGTCGTAATCGGTGCAACCTATATATACACGAAACAGCTGTTGGATCATCGTATGCTCGTTCTGTCGGCCGGGAAATGGGTCAGATAGAATCTTCGTCCACTGGCCGCAGCGGCAAAGATTGAGGATGCAGTCAAGTCACGCCATCGGCTGCGGAACATGCCGTGATTATCGTCAAGCCGCTCGAACAACAGATGGCGTGATCAGCAGGCAAGGCAGGCCAATGATGGTGTCGTGTCTCTTTTCACCTCTGCCAGAGGGAGAGGAAAACACGAGGGGTAGGCTTTCACATCAGCGTTGTGGCTAATGTCCTTACACCAGAGGCGATGGATGGATGATCAAGTGGCACACATTGCTGCCCCGCGTCTATACTCTCTTGCTCTATGTCCGCACATCAGCAATGCGCAAAACTGTGGGGTCATCGGCAGCGCCATCCTGCGCAGCGCAGGGAAACACGCCATCCGGCCCTTTAGACGTTGACGGCGGCGATGAGGCGTTCCCACTCCCTCACCGCTCCGCAGGCCCTGCGGCGCCTGGATAGATTCGTTCGTTGTTACCATCTACAATGAACCGTGTGTTTAATCTCAACATACATGTCGGCGCTTTCTTCCTCTCAGATCGTTGTACTCTCCGTTGTATAAACATAGCAGCGTGCGGGTTGTTGGCCCCTGTCCCAAGCTGGCCTCCTCTGCCGCCCGTCCAATCGCTGTTCCCCATCAACCTCCTCACATTTGCCCGCTCAGACGCTAGATAATGCTGCGTCTGGCGAACGTGTTTTTATTCTTAGGTATCACGTAGCTAGTCAATACACGAAAGGGAAGACCGCCAGAGCCACACAAGCGTTGACCATGGCGCCGATTTCTACCTCGCCCTCGCGGCGCGGGGGCAACCCGCGCCCGAACCCAGAAGAAGGGAGCAAGGCGGCAGACCTCAAGGGAACCGAAGGCAAGGCGTCGCTCTTCCAGTCCTTCAAGTGAGTCGAAGACGCCGCCTGAGCGGTTGAAACGCTTGCCTTGTTGACACGGTGTGCTTTGCTCTGCGCATACAGCCCATACCACAACGCCGGCGCCGATGACATACCAGACGAGGAGGAAGACTACAAGCACGCCGGGTTGAAACCAGCTTTCCCCAAGGACCTCGTCTACGAGCCGTACGAACCGATCCACGGCGTGCGAGACCGCGGGCTCTTTGCGGACCGCAGCAAAGCGAGCCTGCTCAAAGCCTGCTCGGACGTCACAGACCTGACGGTAAATATTGGCACGGAGCTGCACGGTGTCGACGTCCTGTCGCTCTCGCCGGCGCAAAAGGACGAGCTGGCGCTGCTCGTCGCCGAGCGCGGTGTCGTCGTGCTGCGCAACCAAAAGCTGACCGGCGAGCAGCTGCGCGATTGGGGCCGCTACTTCGGTCCGCCCGAGCGGCCGCTTCACCAGCACCCGTCCAGCGGCGTGCCCAAGCAGCGCGGGCTTGACGAGCTGCACGTGGTCTGGCACGAGGAGACCATGCGCCCTAGCGAAGCATCGTACTCGCGCACCGACATTTGGCACTCGGACGTAACGTACGAGGTCAACCCACCGGGCATCACTGGGTTATACAACATTTTGAACCCAGGTGAGGATGCAAGGACGCATGCTCAGCGCAGACCGCAAAATGCTGACTCCTGGGATTGTGTTGCTCTCAGCCAATGGTGGCGGCGACACTCTCTTCAGCAGCTGCTACGGCCTTTATGACGCCTTCTCGCCCGAGATGCAGACTTACCTCTCGTCGCTGTCCGCCGTGCACTCGGGCCTGGAGCAGGCGGAGGGCGCTGCAGCGGCTGGTGTGCACCTGCGGCGGCCCGGCATCAAGACGGTGCACCCGCTCGTGCGCACCAACCCGGTGACTGGGTGGAAGTCGATCTTTGTCAACCCGGCGTTCACGCGGGAGATTGTCGGCGTGCCCAAGTCCGAAAGCGACGCGGTGCTGCGCATGCTCTACGAGATGATGATAGTCAATTCAGACTTGACGCTGCGCGTCAAATGGCAGGAGGGCACGCTTGTCCTCTGGGCGAACGATTCGACGGTGCACTCAGCCACGTACGACCATTGGACGCCGGATCGCAGCTGCCGCCGGCACGCGATCCGCTTCGCTGCCACGGGAGAGATCCCTAGCCTGTACCTTCCCGACGGAACCGAAGGCCGGAGTCGTCGAGAGGCGCTCTGGGAGGTCAATGGCTGGCCTGTCGAAGCTCTCCGAGAAAGGAGGAAGCAAAAGGCGAACGGAGGCTTTAAGGACTGAAAATGCGAGCGAGCTCATGTTGTGTCATATAATCCGCACGCAGATATTTCTTTTTGATCCGCATACACACCGTTTTCTTGTTCAACATAAAGGCAGGAAGAGCGGAGGCTCCAACCGTGCAGAATCATCAGCATTCCCTGCATCCTATATATGGTCAAGCGCACGGCGAGTCTGCTTGGCTCGCTCTTGCTTGCAGCGCACATGCCTCTGCATGAGCACCTTGAGCGCTGCGCCGGCATACATTGCGACAGTGAACGCGAACAGTCAGGCACCCGATAGCGGTCTCGTGTCGTCGTGGCCATGCGTGGTCGCGGATGCAGCTCTGCAGCGACGGATCTGTAAGCCGAGGCGTGGCGCTAACCGTGACCGTGGTCGATGCTGCTGTCGAGCATGTGCGCTCAGGACGGCACTGGTGTCCCCGGGATGCTGTCAAGTTCGTCTCGTTCTCCTTCAGAAGCACGCGATGATGCAGCCGGTCCCGTTGCCCGCTGGCTGGACGGCGCATCGGAGGAGACGGGGCTATCCCGGAGATGTCTGGTGTCGGTCACGGTTGAAGGAGAGGTCGCCGACCGAGAGAGCCAAGTTGTACTTGCGGTCAATGACTATGCCCTAGGGAGGATGTCGTTCGGCGCACGGATGTTTCACATATGCGGGGGAGATGACATGGTATGGCATAACATGTAACATGTGGCATGGGCAAGGTGTATATTCTGCCGGACGCGGGCGACCCACGGGGGTGGGGGCACGATCCGTACATGGCTCTCTGGGTGCTGAGTGCTCAGATGGCCCAGCGTGGTCGCGACGCGGATATGCATGCCGGCGTGCACTGGAGTCGCTAGCGCGCCGCCATCAAGGGAGCGCAGGCGAGGGCACACTCTGGGTAGGTTAGGGTTGGCGTCGTCGCCTACTAGTAGCAGACGAACGAAGAAGACAAGCAGCTGCGGCTAGAGTCGTTCCGCAAGTCTCCGAGGCAAGACTGAGCGGGAAGACTGTCACAGTGCTAGCCGGCTGGCGCACGCAGCCCTCGTTCCCGACCCAAACACGCTCGCTCGCCCGCCCACGCTGCACGCAGCAGTCAGTCTGCATGGCGCACGCACGAGCCGCCTTCTCTCAGCTCTCGCTGTCGCTGTCGGTCTCAGTCGCAGTCTCTCCCCTCTCCATCTCTCTCGCACACATTTCGACCTCTCGATCACCGACCGCACCATCAACACCTTCCTTCTGCCAGCTCCCCTTCTCCTTCTCCCCTCTTGCTTCCCTCGTGCTTTGGTCTCGAGTCAGTCCATCCTCTCATCCTTCTTCTGCTTCGGTACTTGCTTTACCGCTTCCCATCCATCCCCCAAAGCCTTGGCATTTCACAAGAAAAGAAAATGGCTGCTCCTATTCCCCCGTCGTGGAAGGATCTTGGCAAGGCTGCCAACGACCTCCTCACCAAGGACTAGTGAGTTGCCTGCAGTCACTCCATTTTCATGCGGTGCTGCGCCGATGCCCGATGGTCTAACAAATAACTGTGTTTTTCTTCATCGTTGCTCGGGGCAGCCCAATCCAGGGGTCCACCCTCGAGGTCAAGACCAAGGCGCCCAACGGCGTCACCTTCCGCGTACTCGGCCTGCGTGACAATGCCAATGGCAGCATCGGCGGTGATCTGGAGGTCAAGTACGACGACAAGAAGCGCGGCACGGCGGTGACGACTGCTTGGACGACGTCGAACATCCTGCGCAACCACGTCGAGCTGGACAACCACCTGGCCAAGGGCCTCAAGTTTGAGGCCGTCTCGACACTGCAGCCGGAGAAGAGCGCCAAGACGCTGGTGCTGGCGTCGCTGTACAAGCAACCGGGCGTCCACACGCGCAACTACATTGACGTCTTCAAGGGCCCGCTCGTCACGGCCGACGCTGTCGTCGGCAAGGACGGCTTCCTTGTTGGTGGTGAGGCGGCATACAGCGTCAAGGACGCCAGCGTCACGCGCTACAACCTCGCCGCCGGCTTCCACGCGCCCGAGTACGCGGTGACGCTGCAGGCGCTCGGCAACCTCAAGGCCTTTGTCGCTTCGTACTACCATCGCGTCAACAACGACATTGAGACCAGCGCCAGGGCCACGTACGACAAGGCAAAGTCTGACGCCAACGTCAAGCTCGAGGTCGGCACCAAGGCGTGAGCAAAAGCGGGCGCACTTGGCGTTCTTGGCATGGCTAGACATACAAACGGGCGCTGACGCATGCATATCCCTTGTTTTTTTTACATCCACAGCTACCTCGACAATGCAGCATTCGTCAAGGCCAAGATCAACAACGACGGAATTCTCTGCCTCGGTTACACGCAGGCGCTCCGCCCCGGCGTCAAGGCGTCGCTCGGCCTCGCACTCGACACGAAGAAGCTGCAGGGCAACGATGCGGCCGCCCCAGGTGGCGCCGCGCACAAGGTCGGCGCCAGTCTCGTGTTCGAGTCGTGAGCGGCGCCTGCCGACGCGGCGTCGGACGGCAGCTGGCAGAGCGAAGCAGGCGGGCTGTGAAGCGGTGCGGTGCAGCGTGCGCCGATGAAAAAAACCAATCATCACAGAGAGAGACAGAGACCAAGTGTAATGAATCCGTCGATGCACACGCCTAGGACATCCAGACAGCCTTCCATGCCACTTGAGCTTGCGTCAGGGGAGTTTTTGCAAGGGGGTGTGGGCATCACTCTTGCAGAGCAAGGCGCAAGTCGCAATGCGGGTAGGGGCGAAGAAGGAAATGTGCCAGCGCAAGTGACCCCGCCCTGTTAAGGTTGACGTTGAGATTGAGTGGATGCAGTGTCTGCCTGCCTACTTTACTGCATGATGGTATGTATGCCCGTTCAGAACAGAAGTGCACAAAGTTGCAACCGACGGACTGGCTGCTATGCCACAAACCCCCAGGAGTATGTACATGCAGTGCGCGCGTGTCCGCTGGAGGAGCATTTATATGGCTCGGCCAACGCGCCGAAGCAATGCGAGGACCGCTTTGGCTCATGAGCCAGGTCACGCAGGACCTTGTTATCGATCGCGACACCTGCGGTGCGCATGCATGCATGGTCATCACTGGTCATTGTATGTTATTGTCCCGACGCTACTCGTATCGAACGAATGGGATGGGTACGGGGAGAGGCGAGACGGTGCGCGTCGGTGCATCGCGCAACGGCGCGGTCGTACAAGCTTGTAACAAAGCTGTAGCGGGGCAACCACGGCGTGCTGCGTGTTGCGTGGGGGCGTACATGGAGACATGGATAGTACAAAATTAACGCGGGAAGGGCACCTGCGCGTCAAGGGCCGCTGCAGTCATAACTGCAGTGACGAATCGATCAATGGATCAATTGGCGCGAGCAATGCCTCTCGAGTCAATCCGTCCTTCCGTCTGGTTGTTCGCACAGCAGCAGCAGCGATGCCCAATCTCCTTGCACCCCATCCATCCAGACAAGAGCCTACCTGTCTATCCATAGTCGCTCGAGTCTGGCTCACGCGAGCAGGTCCAAAAAAGGGGGGGGAAAGGTGTATGTGAATGACGTATGAGTAGGAGCCCATCTATTGTGAGCCGCCACTTGCTGCTGCTGCTGCTGCTGTGTCGTGACTTGATTGTATTGCAAGTTGCAGTGCGGTACAGTGCCTGGGGAGCTGACATAATGTGTTGTTTGGGCGCACGGGCACACTTTCATACACACTCTCCATCCTCTCACCTCGGACGTCATCCCGTGGGGTACAGTCTAAAGTGAAGACTGGCATCGCCCCCCTTCTCATTCTCCTTCTTTCTGTTGCGCATTGTTCGCTTCTTTCTTCTGCCTGCGTTCCTTTGCTTCTATACCCCCCTTTTTCTTCTGCCAGCTAGCTCAGCTTAGCTCAGCTGCGCCCCCTCCTCTACACAGGTCCAATCGCACCCCTTCTCCATCCGTCAGCCATACAGCGACAGCAGAAGTGCGAATAAGCTCGGCGTAGCAAGACAGCAGCAGGGAGAGCAAACAGCAAAAGCGAGGGCAAAGCGTGCACCTAGCTCGTTCAATCAACTTGCTTTCGTCCTCTTGCAACGTCCCCTCGTAAAGCAAGCAAGCAGGCAGGCAGACAAGCCTTCCTTCCTCTCCTGCTTCTCTTTCCGCGCCGCAGCGACGCCTTCTGCTCTCGGCAGGCGCACATCGACGCATCCCGCTCGCAGTACAGCTCCCGTCGCCGGGGAAGGGAAGGGGCTGGTGTAAGTTTACCTGCACCCCAAAAACCCTACAAGGGTACGAGTCGGGGGAAGGTGCTGCTGCTTAGAGTGCAGAAAAGAAGTACGCTGGCGAACCCCAGCACAAGGACCAGCCGACGAGACGCAGGCGAGGCGATCCGGCAGCGCATACCTTTCTGTGCAACGATGGCATCCACTGAACCAGAGGTGAGTCATTCGCCTGCGCCTTGCTACCGCACGCCCGTCCTTTGACCCAAAAACCCCCATTGATCTTCCCCTTCACTGGCGCTACGCTGCTTTGCTGCCCCTCCTCAGGCGTCGACGTTGTCAGAGGCCGAGCTGCCGCCAGACATTATCGACATGGACATCTTTGGCCAGCTGCTAGAGATGGACGAGGAAGACGACCACGAGTTCAGCAAAAGCATCGTCTGGAACTACTTTGATCAGGCCAAGACCACCTTTGAACAGATGGAAAAGGCACTGTGAGCCCTCCTCTACCTCCCCCCTCTTCTCTTCCTCCTCTTGGCTGACACCCCCAAACCCCTCCCCGCACCTATGCAGAGAGCAAGAGGACCTCTCCGAGCTGTCCACCCTTGGTCACTTCCTGAAGGGCTCGAGTGCAGCCTGCGGCGTCATCAAAGTACGTGACAGCTGCGAGTACATGCAGCACTATGGCAAGCAGAAAGACGAGAAGGCCCTCGCCGAGCTCCCGCGCCCTGTCGCGCTCCACAAGCTCACCGAGACGCTGCGCGACGTCAAGGTGCAGTATAAAGAGGCCGAGAAGGCGCTCAGGCGCTTTTACAATGACGACGAGGAGCAGCAGCAGGCGGCCGCTGCTCTCGCGGGGAACGAGGTCAGCGCGCAGAATGCAGCGAAGCAACAACAACCCGTACATACGGCCGCAGCCAGCGAGCCGGCGCCATCATTGGACGACGCCACGGCTGCAGCGTCGCCCAAAGGGCCGGCCATTGCAGCGACAACGGCAGCGTCGTCATGAGAATGGGCGGTCTGCACGTCCCAGGACGTGCCTGCGGGCAGCCCGAGACTATTCCGGCGAGCGAGAGCGAGCGGTGGCACGGTTGGGCGCGGTACCGCACGGCATGGAAGGAATGGCAGGAAACAAAGAAAGAAAAAAAGAAGAAAAAGAAAAAAGAAAGCACGACGGAACGAAAGAAAGCAAGAAGGAAGGAAGCAAGTAGGAAGGAGAGAGTGATTCACCACATTTCGGCTGTGCTCGCGCGCATGTCCGCAGGAGGGGGTACAAGCATAGGCAGCATAGGCAGCATAGGCAGAAGCGGGCAGAGCAACTGAGCACTATGCATCACGTGCGTCGCGCCGCGCCCGCACACACCTATACATCACATGACTACGACGCCGTGGAAATGTACTCGAATGACGATGCGAGACGAGCTTTTTTTCCCTTCGTGGAGCGCATGGCATGGCATCAGCGCTTACGGTGCAGGGTTTCCCGACTACGTGACGGCGTGTTAAGGCCGATGAGCGCTTGCTTGCTCCCTTTCTCGCGCCCCCGCTCATGCGCGCACCCCGTACAGCACGTCCCACAGCTCGTTGCCAGCTCCCAGTGCGACGCCGATGCTGCGCCGCCGCAGATCGACGCCGAGCTGCAGCAGGTCGATCACGTCGTCGACTAGGTGCGCCTTACCGACCAGCGCGCCCGGCTGCAGCGCGTTGTCCGCTGCGGTGATGTGCACGTGTAGGTGGCTGCCCGTGGAGAGAAATTTGGAAAGGGTGAGGGTTCGCATCCCGTCACACACACAGGTTCTGCTGCAGCCACGTCTGGCGGGTACTCACTAATATGTCGGGTGGTAGTGCAGATAGCACCTCAGAGCGCTGCCGCCCATCTCGTGCTCCGTATCGTCGCCCTTCAACCGAGTGAGCGCACGCAGCCCAAAGCGCACGGAAGCGACGTGCGCCCCAGCGGCGCGGATCGCGCGAAGCAGCTCTACGTGCCGCGGCTCCTCGGACTCCGGGCGCAGATCGCGCAGTGACCGCAGTGAGCGGTCGTGCACGATGGCCGTCAGGTGCAGCGATGACAGCGTTTTCTGGTCCCACTTCAGGTCCGGCAGGATCTGCTCGCGGGAGAGGGGAGAGGGGAGAGAGAGAGAAAAGCGACGATTGTTTAACACGGCTTAGTCGATACGTGTGCCAGCATCTTCGTAGCGACTGGCTCAGACTCACGACAAAGCCGGTGTGCGGATCTGGGTTCTCATACAGGATCGAATCTTTCTCTTTCTTCTTCTCCAGGATGTTGTACACCCTGACCGGATTGAGTGAGAAGAAGCGTGGTCAAGGTGTTTAGTCTGCAGAATGGTATCGTTCGCCATCCCGTACGTACCATTGGATCCGGGATGGAGGCTGAGCGAGAATCCACGGTTCTACATTTTCCTTGTACATCTCCGGAGTCTCTAGCGAGACGACGCAAAGTCGATCAGCCCGATTCAACCATATAATGCATGCGCATGACAGGCGACCCACCGGTCACTACGTAGATCGGCTGAGAGCTATGCTTGGCAACATGCTGGGTGAAGAGCCACGCATGCTCGCTCCGACAGTCAGCTGCAGGAATGAGTCCTGAACGTAGAAAATCGGGCACCTGATACTCACAGCCTCAGAGGCAGGCCGGATCAATGTGATCTTGATGTCAGCCGGGCTTGTGGACTCGCTTGCTGTCCAGCCTAGAAGCCACGTGTAAATGTCATTCTGGCCCAAGCTCTGCGTCCGTTCTAGCGCAAACGCATTCCGATGGAACGACAGAGTGGAAACAGCCGCAGCGCCCTTTGGACTGTCCACCGTTTTTGCTACTTTGGTCGCTCGTTCTTCAGGTGCACCGGTCTCGACGGCGTCTTTCAACTCAGCATTCCCCAGACCCGCATAGAATCGCTGCTCAAAGTGCGTCTTCTCTACTAGGACGATCGCCTGTTCTTTTGAGTCCTTGCCGTCGATGATCGCAGAAAAGTGGCCAAGCAAGGCTGCAGCATGCGTCTTGGGGTCTGCAAGCGTATTTTTGCAGCATTGGCACGGGTGTCGGTACTATAGCACGACAAAGTCGGACAGGGGATAATCCGCAGAGACTCACCTTCAGACAAGACACGGTCGAGCTGGAACCCCTGAAGGGAACCCGAATCCTTGCCGTCGGACGTCATCTTACGGCACGTTGCTTATGACCAGCGCCCTCGAGGCATGCGTTTCACACTGGGTAGGAAATGCTCGACTAGTATCAGAAGTGCAGACTCGAAGTGTCAAGATGGAGTCCTGTCTGATGTCCATGTGGTGCACAATCACAGATTGTTGAAAACGGTTCAGCAATTTCGAGGCTATCACCTCAACGAAGACCAAAGAGTTGTGGCTAACAACCTTGATAGGAATTGTGACCGCGCTGAGAGCAAAATAGACTCCCAACTGGGCGATCACAGCTCTGGACGAAGCGCATGGACTAGACAAGCCCTTGAACCGCACTTTCAGGCAAAGTGGAACCAGGATCATATAGGCTTAGGGTTGCCGATGGAGGCGATGATACAAGGCTAGGCAAAGCGATCAGAAGCTTTCGCTTGGGAGTTCAAACTACAAATCTGGATAAGATGTGACCGTAAATAGACTGGAGCTTCTCTGGATTGCTCGATTAGGCGGCCTTGAGATGTTGGGTCGTTGCTGAAAGCTTGCTTTCAGATTATGGCTTTCAAAGAACGCCGACGAAGCTCGGCTACTTTTAAATTGAACCTTAGTCACGGAATGTGATAAAACTGGAAGGTCGGAGCCTCCGAGCCGCAAACTGCTTCCAGCAATAAAGAGAGGTTAGGAAACGAAATTCGACTTGGGAGCTTGCACGGGTCAACATAGCAGACCGACCATGGACTGAGGGGGGTGGCCACCATTCGACGAACGGCGTTGCGCGCAAATTTGTATGCTACATACTGCGAGATGCAACTGGTGTCATGTAATGCTTATGAAGCCAGCAAAATATGCAAATGTGTCTATTGGTGCTGAGGACGCGGTGGGAAACTTCGGCGAGAAGGGGCAAAGAGCGCCTTCCGACTGGCTGCTGAAGCCCGATTTTGGGAAGTTTGCCCATGCGCTGCGGTAGGTGGACGGACGCTCACTGGAATGGTCGGGAATGAACTGGTCGAACCTTGCGGCGCGGCTAAATGCGGTTGGATCGGCGTGGAGGACGCTGGAGCGGAGGGTCGGTGCGTCAACATAGGAATCCGAGCATTCACGGTGGGCGGAAGTGTCAAGGGCTTCAGCCTGCTGTCCATATGGCCGGGATGATGAGGCCTTTCCGCTCTTGCAATGGCAGGAGGCATAACTGCGTTTCCATTTACGGCCGGCTTTGACTGAAGATCATCAGGGCGAACGCGTAATTGGGCTGATCTGGTGTCGTTGCAGGGCGGTGATTTTGGCTTTGCGTCCCGTGGCGGTGATCTTGGCTGTACGTCGCGTGGAAGCACCCTTGGCTTGATGTTGCGCGGCGGAATGGCAGGCTTTGCAGAAGTGTCAGGGAATGGCTGCTGCTGGGCTGCTTGAGGGACACGGTCGGAGGCACTTTCAAGGCGTGCTTTTTTCTGGGGGATATAGAGCTCAGATTCGTCGATCTCCCCTTCTTCGGAGCGCATGGTTTTACGAGCATTCTTCTCCAGCGCCAGTTCCGCCTTGGCTTGGGTTCCATGACTTGCACTCGAAACCTTGCTTTGAAACGCAAGTGCTGCAGCAGCTCTCTGGACTCTCGCTGGAACGACTTGCTTCACTGTGCTTGATGATTTCGCCGAATCTTTCTTCGTTGGCGATCGCTTGCGAGCCGGGACTTGTATGGAGCCCGTGACAGGCGGTGGGATAAAATGTTGCGAGAAGTATCCTGGCGTGACGGATTTTAGCAAACCAGCTTGAGCGCTGCGTTCGATCAGCGCTGCCCACGTGTCATTCTGGCGGAGAAGCTCGGTATTGCCAAGGATGAACAAGCTGCTCCGAGCTCTCGTGATGGCAACATTGACACGTCGGATGTCATTCAAGAAGCCAATGGTTGCTTGAGGACCCCCACGTACACATGAGAGGATGATGATGTCCTTCTCTTGCCCCTGAAAGCCGTCTACAGTGTTGAAGTCGATCTTTGAGAGAATGCCAGCGCCATATCGAGTCGCAAAAACTCTGCGCAACTCTTCCACCTGAGCCTTATACATACTGACGATGCCAATGCGGAAGGAAAAATCTTCTTGTGGCCATGTCGATCGCAGCCGTTCGTAGGTAGCCTGCGCGACTTGAGCTTCTTTGACATTCATCAGAGAGTGAAACTTTCCCTTGGTCTCATTCCCGCGCACATCAAAGAAGCAGTAGGGCGGGGTGAGCGAGTCTTGGTGCCACGGTTGCATCGTCTTGATCGCCATATCCGGCCCATCTTGGAGCTCGTCATTATAGAACCTCGATGAAGGAAAGCGAGAGATGCTGGGATGCATACGATATTGGATCCTGTTCGAAGTCGCATCAAAGCATCAGATAATGCTTATCAGTCAATATTAGCAGGCGACACTCACGAAAGAAGGTATACGGCATGTGGGCGGAAGAGACGAACAAAGAGAGACTGGTTATAGTGGAGACGCTCTGCAGGCTTTGACAAGACTGTTGGTGGCAATTGGTTCGGGTCACCAACCAGAATGCACCTCTTGCAGCCGTATCGGAGTGGGATGAGTGTGCTGAGCTCGACGGCTTGAGCTGCTTCGTCAATGACAACAGTCTCAAAATCTACACCCAGCGACGACAATATCTCGTGACCGGCTGCAGAGAGCGTACTGCAGATGATGTCGGCCTCCATGACAATCTGCTGGCGAATCTTGCGCCGCTCTGCCTCTCTTTGTCTGGCGTCAGCCTTCTGCTGGTCTTTGACCTCGTCCAGCTTGGACATCAAGGTAGTGCGCTTGCTCATGAGCAGTCGCACATGTGCCTGCAGCGCATTGACCTTGACGGTATCTCCGCTCATCCGCGCTTCTTCCAATTCGGCCTGCTTTACTTGCCGTTGCGTTTGCAGGTTACGAATATCTTCCTGCAATGCCAATGCGTCCGTACCTCCGTCTTTAATACCTGATACTGCTTGATCCAGCAAAAATTCCAGAGACACATCCTTGACCTCGACGTTCATGCTCTCATCGCGGCCCAAGCGGATGATTTTTGGTCGTAAAAGCTGTCCGCTCTCGGAAGGCAACCCCATTTTGACACGCTTGACCAATTCATCAATCGCGGCGTTGGAAGGTGCACAGATCAGAATCTTTGCATTAGGGCCAAGTGTGCTTCTCATCATAGGATCTATTGAGACGCTGTGCCGTGCAGGGGCTCGGTCTGAAATGAATTTGGCGATGAGCCCGCAAATGGTCTTGGTCTTGCCCGTTCCAGGCGGCCCTTGAATCAGAGAGAACCCTTCAGCATGCAGCGAGCCAAGAATTGCCGTCGCTTGAGGGCTATTGAGGTCGTAGACCTCCATGGTTCGGCGCAGCTCGTCGTCATCCAGGACTGGCTTGGGTGCAAGGAGGCCTCTGAAAATCTGCTGGCGAAGATCCAGGTAAGGCGCACAAAGCAAAGCAGCACACTCGCGATGGATAGTGGCGAGTGAGAACAGCGGGCCGACCTCCCATCTGGTCCTTGCTGCGACAGCTGAGTTCATCCCTGCTGTGTTGTGTCGCAAGCACGCGCGCAAGACGACTTGATGCCCAAGATTATGCTTGCGATAGCTTTGAACTTTGGCGAGAACGATGCGCTGCCGGCCCGTCTCCGATTGCAGCTCGCGGAGGAAGACAATGTCATTTTCGCGGAGATCCAGCTTGGAATTGCGATTGGTGTAGATGGCGTTAATGTCGGCAAATGCGTCCACATTTGATCTGGAAGTGACTTCAATCGCGACAGTGCGAGACGCGTTCATTTCTTCTTTGGCTTGCTGCAGTTGCGCCCAACACTCCATGAGCAAAAGAGGTCCAAACACCGTCATGTACTCCTCTGCGGATGAGAATGTTGATGGGATGGCTCTCGGGCGTCCATTCCTCGGTGGTGCATCTGCCGTCTCATGAAAGTCCCATGATAGCAGCGACTGGTGCAGGGAAGAAAAGTCTGGAGGCGCACGAAGACGGCGCTTCCGTTCGAGCTCCTCCTGCTCCCTTATTGTCTGGCGGAGTCGGTCATCTTCTAGAAGCTTGACTTTGACTTCGGGGGCCTTTTTGGGAATGAATGTCTTCTTGATGATGCTAGCCCTGAGAGAAGCCAGACCTTTGACCTCCTCCCCATCGTCACCTTGACTTTCGTCCGATGAAGACTCTGAATCACCCTGCCCTTTGGCGCCAGATTTGCTACCAGAGGCCACTGTTGCGACAGAGGGGACCGCAGACGAGGCCTTAGGTCCTTTCGTTGGCACTTCCCAAGCCGGGCCAGTTGTTGGTGGTGCGATCGGTCGTTTGTTTCGTCCAAATGTGGCAGTGGTCGGGCGAGCTGCATTAGAAGATCGGAACTCTTGTCGCAACTGGGAAATCTTGCTACTGGGCGCTTCGTCTGCGTCGCGGAGGTTGGATGGGACGCGTAGAGCAGACACGGCTTTGAGCTTGTTAACATGCGCCTGAGACTGATGTGAAGACGTCGGCCGATGGTACACAGATGGAGTGTCTAGTCGCCCCTCGCGGGCTCTCAGAGCCAGTGTTTGCTTGAAGTCGAGTTTGGATTGCTGCTCTGAACACACCTTGGGTTTCGCAACGATTACGGCCTTGGAACGCGCACCAACAGCCGTAGCCGCTCCCCACCATGTGGAGTCCTTGAGCGAGCTCTGCTTGAGGCCCTTCTGCTTCTTCAATGCGGATGAAACGTCTTTGCTCTTCAAAAGGCGAGGCTGCGCGTCACCAGAATCCGAATCTGAATCCGATTCGATGGCTATTATTTCGACTGGCTTGCTTCTGGGGTCAATGTGGTGCTTGAGATTGGAAAGCTCGTTGATGGATAGTAGCGTCATTCTCTTGTTCGCATCCTCAATCTGCATCTGCGAATTGACAAATTCAAGCATCTTGCCCCTTGTGTCCGCTGGGAGCTCAACCGTCTTCCCGCTGAAGCAAGCAAGCGCTTTGATAACAAAATTGAGGGTCTCGTGCATGATCTCCTCATCATTTAGTCGAAGCCACGCCATGGCTTTCTCCAGAGGTAGGACGAGCTCAAGAGTCAATGCATCGACATTCTCGTTGGGCCCTTCCTCGCCCTGCCTCATCTCTGCCGAAGCCAACGCATCTTGCACTGTCTTGACCTGTTCCACCACCTCAGTCGCGAACAGAGTGACGTCTCTGAACCAAGCGACCATCTCCGATTTACTGATCGTGGCAGACCATTTTGGCGTCCTCTGAAAGATGACAGATACGCTCTTGCACATGAGACTCCAAAGTCTGGGCAGGTACGCGGCAACCGCCGCACGTGGAGATACGTCGCTGAGAAGCGACATGTCCGTATCGTCCCTAAGTAGACCATCGTTGGTCTCGCAGAGCACGTCGAGAACGTCGGCCAAGCTTCTGATGACCCACTTGGCAAGCGCATTCGCTTCGACAGACTCTTCTGCCGCCTGGATAAAGGCTTCAAGAAACTTGCAAATGCCCTTGAATGCCCCGTCGGGGTTGGAGTGCAAGAGAGAGCGAAAACAATCGACGCGCATCGTTGCGTTGGTGAAAGCGGCGCGAACAAGGTTCTGCGCACTCAGGTGCATACCATCATCGGGTGAGAGATTGAGCATGATAAGGCTCTCGGCCAGCGATGTGCAAAGAGCAGTGAGGTTATCCTCGCTCATCATCATCGAGAGCTCTTCGACAGCATTCGAAAAGCCTTGGCGGACGGCAAGTAATGCGGAGGATACGCGTTCGATGGCCGTTCGAATCGCCAACCTGTAGACCTTGTACTCGGGCAATGCCTGCCCTTCCTGCAGCGCGACCAGCGTAGCCGGCGTCGGTTCAATGAAGGGCGCCAAGAGGGCTAGCGGTGGCAGCAAAGTCTCCAGCGCGAGCATCCCGACGCTGCCGTTGGCTACGGTAGCGTAGCACTCGTCCCAAAGACCCTTGCAAATACTCGCATGCGGATACTTGTACCGGCTGCTTCCCTCTGCTGCTTCGCTGAGCACATCTTTGGCGGAAGGTCCCTGGGCATTCATGATGCTGCCGTCTGCTCGCTCCTTATATCGCCCTTTCCATGCTTTGAGATGGTCCTGCGCAATCTGAGACAACACCCCGATATCTTTCTTGATCTTGCGCGCATCCATCTCAAGCAGCATCCGCAGCAGTTTGCGAGCGGATGAGCACAGGGAGGACTGGATTCCGAGTCGTTCTTGCGAATTCGGCATCCGACCGCGCAAGCCTATACCCACTAGCGTCGGTGCATACATGTTCGCAGCATCAAGGATGGCGAGAGTGTGTGCATTCCTAGTAAAGGAAGGCACTCGAGCATTGCTGACGGACTCAGAGAGCAGCGTGCTGAGCACAGAGATGCCAGCAAACATTGCCTGCGTCCGGATCGACACGGCAAAGTGCGCCTGCTGAAGCTTCTCGAGCAAAAAGTTTGCCAAGATCTTAAGAGCATCCTTAAAGGCGTGTTCGCACCCTTCTTCTTGCAACGACCTTGCATGTACGAGCATCCACATCAGTGCTGGATTTTGCGCTCCTCCGCCCCCGTCCCTCGCCTTGCCCCCATTAGTCTGGCTAGAGTTTGCTCTGACAAAGACTTGTGAGGTAGCGCAATGTTCAATGGCAGGGAGCAGCTGTGTGTTGTCTAGAATGATGGCGAGAAGAACATGCGGGTATTCGGCGTCCTTATTTGCTCCGGCCAGACGCCAAAAGCCTGGGCCAAGCGCATCTAGCACGAGTCGGTAGCACTTAAGGACGTCGGAGAAAAATGCACCAGTTGTGCTGAGGCTGCCAGCGACGTGCGAAGCAAATGAAGACGCAGCGTTTGGGATGAAGTGGAGAATGTGCGTGACTACCTGCCAAATTGCTTGTCTCTTTTCTCCAGTCACGTTGACTCCGTCTGTGCTGCCGACTCTTACGAGAAGAGACCGAATAAAAGCTTCAAACATCGGATTCCGGCGTATGAATTTTTCGGATCGCTCTGTCGAGATAGTCGTGGTTGACAGCCCGTGGAGCTGTGCCTGAGCCCAGCTCTGCAGTGTGTGTGTGTCGTCATCGACGAGTAACAAAGATAACAAGCCTGGTGTGAGCTCGTGCGCTATTTGCGGATACCGGTGCAAGCTTGCCGAGCTCTGCAAAGATGACGGGCCCGCCAGACCGAGTATCGCATTCTTGAGCTTCTGTAAGAGCGAAGAGGCTTTTGTTGAGGTGGTAGCGAGAATGTGGCCAAGAGCAAAAATCTGGTCTGCCGAGAAGCTCTCCAATGGATTCGACCCAGCGGCTTCGGCTTCGTCCATCTGATGCAACGCATAGTCAGCTTCAGATGATTCAATATGCTCCAACAGCTGCTCGACATTTGTGCGAGGATAAACCTTGGAAATGCTGCGCCCAAAATAAGAGTAGTTCAGCACATGTGCCTACTCGCTAGTTGTTTCGCAATCCGAGACTGACGTTTCGTTGAGCCGTTCTTTTGCTTCCAGGTATTCCATATAGCAGTCCTTGCAGCTAAAAATGCTCTTCCATAGTGTTTGAATCCATTGCTCCATTATTGATGCCAGCTTGAAGGAGAAAATGCGCATCATCGCAGCATGCAGCTTGCGATTGTGTAAGGCGCCAGCTTTTGCACAGAACATATGTGTGCCGGATGACGCCAAGGGAGATGTGGACGAGGATGTGCTGGCTTGAAAATTCGCGTTGAGTAATTTTGAGGCCTCGGGAATGAGCCTCGAATAAGGCTTAGTGTTGCGTGGGTTGGCGAGAGCATCGTCAACGAGCTGCTCGAGCGCATCTTCGAGGGTCACACCGTTGGCATCCTGATCTGTATCCGTCAAAATCGCAGCCGAACTTTCATAGTTACGCCGCCCGTTGCTAGTGAGCCCAGCGATGGGGCTTATGGGACGGCCGGTCTCTTCGTCTATCCGGTTCGTAGGCGTCGAAGGAGCAGCGCCGATCAGACCTGCTGACCGCGTCGACGAAGACGCCGACGCCGCCTCCATCGTGTCACATGCGCTTTCCAGTACCTCAAATCGTTTCAACCCTTCATGAGCGAGCAGAAAGGATCAGGATGGTGATCTCCATGAGGTTCACTGCAAGTCCGCGTAAAGCATTGGTGACAGCAGCCTTGTGAAATCGACCACCTTTTAGTCGTGCTGCATAAAAATCAGAACACGGGAGTGATCTTTTGCGTTGAAGCATTGATGTCACGTTTTTCTTTCTTTGTTTCGCTTTCTTTTTATTTCTTTTTCGCGAGATGTGTGCCTAGTTGTCTTACGCACACTCCCAATATCAGATCCAACATCCATCCTTCGCCGCCTTTAAAGACAAGACGACTTTGCCGCCCAGGTGTAGAATAATTGTTACACATTGCCAACCCCGCCAGGCCTCGAGAGCTGGTGCGCGCTGGCCGGCAATCCCGTGCGGAAAGATGGTGGACCAAGCAAGGGCTGGAGTCGTTCCTCCAGAATGCGCCCCTCTCATCAGCCGAAGATAACCCTAAGCACATTGCAGAGAGCTAACCGGCAGAGCCAGTGTCATTGTTGACTCCAGAGGTGCAAATGGGGCAAAAAATATGGAGACAAGGGGGTCCACAGAAGACATGAAATACAATTCAAATGATGTACAAAGAAACATGTGGTATGCATGACTGTTGCGTGTCGCGGCGTGATCACCGTCGCCATGAGCTCAACTCAGGGAATACACTTTCAGCTCCCGCACATAAGGCAGTTTTCCTTGTTCTCGAGTGAGCACATGAGCTTGTCATTCTCCAGCTGCCGTAAACGCGCGCGTTCCTTTGCTGCCTCGAATCCCTCGTCGGAGACGGGGGCAGCAGCAGCTGCGGCCGCCTTGTCCATGGACCCAGGTCCGTCTTCGGTGATGTTTCCATCAACATTGAGCCCGCCGACGCTGCGTGTGATGGCAGCGACGTCGTCCGTCGAGCCAGCCGCGGGCGTTGCGGATTTCTTTACAAGTGTCGCTGATGGCGCGGCCTCGCCCTTGTCGGGTGTAGTAGACCCCGAGGCCACAGCAGCAGACGCAGGCGAAGCAGCAGCAGAAGCAGCGGCAGCGCTGCTGACGGCGCTAGCAGAAGCGATAACCTTCTTGCTCGGCGCGGCGCCCTTGTTCGCGGCCTTGGCCGCTGCCTGCTCCTCGGCCGAAACGGTGAACTGGATGGCGTTGGCCGCGGGACGGGTGCGCAGGTAGTACGTGCCAGTCTTCAGACCCTTCTTCCACCCATAAAAGTGCATGCTGGTCAGCTGGCCAAACGTTGGCGCTGACAGGTGGATGTTCAGCGACTGGGACTGGCAGATGAATGCACCACGGTCGGCAGCCATATCGATGATAACCTTCTGCGAAATCTCCCAGACGGTCTTATACAGCGCCTTGATACGGTCGGGAATACCGGGGACGTTCTGGATCGAGCCGCCGTGCGCAATGATTCTGTTTTTCATTGTGTCGTTCCAAAGACCCTGCTCGACGAGCTCGCGCAGGAGCCACGGGTTGACAACCTGGAACTCGCCAGCGAGGACACGGCGCGTGTAGATGTTGCTCGTGTACGGCTCAAAGCACTCGTTAAAGCCGAGGATCTGGCTCGTCGACGCGGTCGGCATCGGAGCAAGGAGAAGCGAATTGCGAAGGCCATGTTTGGCAATCTTGGTCTTGAGGCTGGACCAATCCCAGAGCTCAGAGGGCGTCACGCCCCACATGTCATACTGTAGCTCACCCTTAGAGGCAGGGCTACCCTGGTACGTTTCATACTGGCCAACCTCAGCGGCAAGCTCACAGGAGCGCTCGAGTGCAGCGTGGTAGATGGTCTCGAAGATTTGAACGTTGAGCTTGCGCGCCTCCTGGCTGTCGAAGGGCATGCCCATGATCATGAATGTATCAGCGAGGCCCTGCACACCAATACCGATGGGCCGGTGACGGAAGTTCGATCTGCGAGCCTCCTCGACGGGGTAGTAATTGATGTCGATGATTTTGTTCAGGTTAGCGCAGATGACCTTAGCAACGTCGTGCAGTTTGGCGAAATCGTATTCCTTAGTATGCTGGTTGACAAAGGTGGGCAACGCAATCGATGCAAGGTTGCAGACGGCAACCTCGTCCGGCGCACTGTACTCAATGATCTCGGTGCACAAGTTGGAGCACTTAATGGTGCCAAGGTTCTTCTGGTTGCTCTTGCGGTTGGCGGCATCTTTGTAGAGCATGAAAGGGTTACCGGTCTCCGTCTGAGCCTCAAGAATGGCGTACCACAGCTTCTGAGCCTTGACAGTCTTCTTGACGCGACCTTCCTGCTCGTACTTTTCGTAGAGCGTCTCAAATTCGTCGCCGTAGACCTCGGCGAGACCTGGGCATTCATTTGGGCACATCAGACTCCAGTTGCCGCCTTGTTCAACGCGCTTCATGAACAAGTCGGGGATCCAGAGGGCGTAGAAGAGCTCGCGCGCGCGGACCTCCTCCTTGCCATGATTCTTGCGCAGATCGAGGAACTCGAATACGTCTGAATGCCATGGCTCAATGTAGATGGCGAACGCGCCGGGACGCTTGTTGCCACCCTGGTCAACGTAGCGAGCGGTGTTGTTGAAGACGCGAAGCATCGGGACGATACCGTTGCTGACGCCGTTTGTGCCGGCAATGTACGAGCCCGTGCCGCGGATGCAGTGCACGTTGAGGCCGATACCACCGGCCGTCTTGGAAATCATGGCGCAGGTCTTAAGCGTGTCGTAGATGCCCTCAATCGAGTCGTCCTTCATGGTGACGAGAAAGCAAGAGGACATTTGCGGATGAGGTGTTCCAGCATTGAAGAGCGTGGGCGAGGCGTGGGTAAAGAAGCGCTCCGACATGAGGTTGTACGTCTCGATGGCGGATTCGACGTCTCTGCCGTGGATGCCTACGGCGACACGCATGAGCATGTGCTGCGGCCTCTCGGCCACCTTGCCATTGATGCGCAGCAGATATGATCGCTCAAGGGTCTTGAAGCCAAAAAAATTCTGAGGTTATAAATGTGGCAATGATGCAGCGTCAACTTTCCGAATATGATGTGGCCACCGCTCGCAGCCCTGGTGCTCCCCGTTGTTACTCACGTAGTGGAAGTCACGCTCGTAAATGATGGCCGAGTCAAGCTGGTCCCTGTTGGCCATAATGTCATCGTACGTCTGTTTGGATATCATTGGGCTGTGTTTGTTGTTCTTTGGGTTGACATAGTCGTAGAGGTCTTGGATGACGCTGCTGAATGTCTTTCGCGTCTCCTTGTGCAAGTTGCTGATGGCAATGCGCGCAGCAAGGACGGCGTAGTCAGGATGCGTGGTCGTCTTGTACGCTGCTGTCTCGGCGGCGAGGTTGTCAAGCTCAACGGTGGTCACGCCATCGTAGATGCCATCGATAACCTGTTTCAAAGAATATTTGAAGTGATGAGCAAGAACATCTCGACAAATTTTTGCAGTCGGAAGGGAAGGACTGACCTTGCGGGTGATCTCAATCGGGTCGACATAGTTTGCGTCCAGACCATAGCACAGCTTGGAGATGCGAGCTGTGACCTTGTCGAACTTGACAGTCTCCTTGCGACCGTCTGCCAAGGGAAGAAGCACGACGCGAAAGTCAGCATAAATGTCGTTGGCAAAATCAAGAGAGCTGAGGTTGCATGCGCCCATGCGCTTCTAACCAGGCCAGTCGCGCTTGTGGATGCAATACTCATCGACAGGACCGGACACGATTCACACAACCGTTTTTATACGCCAAAACGCGTCACGTCAATCCATAGCCATTTGACTGATAAGACGCGTCGCACATCAAAGAGGAATCCTCAATTGCCACGCGTGAGTGCCGGCAGGCCAGCGCGTCATCTTCATCTGTCTGAGCCCACACGAACGCTCACCTCGTTTGTAGACGTAGATCATGATGGCCGACAGCTATTCTCAGTTGATATGAACAAGTAACAAGCTGAGCGATGTTGAAAAAGCGCGCCGCGTCGGGTGAGACCGCTTTTGGCGGCGACGGGGTGGTGCGTGTAGGTGAAGTGGCGTTGCGTTGCGCGTATCGGCGGCCTTTCTGTTCCAGGACCAAGTCGTGATGAGTCGATCTTCCCTTCGCTTTGATGATGTACAGCTCCAATTCGCGATGATGTGTGGTATTGTTGAGAAGGGTGAAAGGGGGTAAGGATGGATGGAGAGAAGGAGGAGGATGGAACGCGACGAGGAAAACGGAAAGGGTGTTGGCTACTTTACGTTCCGCCGTAAGCGCGCCATCGGAGAACACTGCTGCCATGCCACGCAAAAACACCTTAGACGCGTAGTACAGTCAAGTGCGTGGTCGTATCACGCGTCGAACGCGTCACGCACGCGACGACCAGGATGACCGAGGCAGAAGAAACAAACACTATCCCGCTCTGATGGACGCGAATGCGGCGTTAACAGCATAGCATCGCAGCATGCTTGTCCCCGATAATAACATGGGCCCCGCTGGGCCTCAGTCGACGATGATCCCTGCCGGGCACTTGGCTGTTGGCAGACGAAATGCAGGATTGTTTCTGCAGGACAATGACGTCGAGCGCTACGCTTATCTTTCCTTCCGGAAATAGGCACATCGCGAATATGGTCTTCAGAAAAGTATCAGCGCGTCAGCGCCTTTATTCAAAAGCAGGGTGATTCACTACATATATAAGCATGCGAAGCTACGCGGTCAAGGACAAGAGTTTAAAGTCACCACTTCCACTACCATGGTACTTTCTCGCAGGCGAAAGCGTCGCTCGCGCCTGGCGAGCGTAAAGGTGACGAGGTTCCTCTTTTTGACAATCGTTGGATAGCCCTTTAGATTCTCGCGATTGCGGACCTGTAGCACAGAGTTTAAATTGACGGCGTTGCAAATTAATCCACTGGAAGGAATCGTGGGCGTCGTTGACAAGGATTTTACTTGGTAGGTGCGAGCCTGCGGCGGATTAAGACCTGCACACCATCTCAGGGCCCTGCTCCCAGTCTTTCACGCGACGCGTTTCGTCCTCACTACTTGATTCTCGCCTAAAAGAATATCAAAGTTTCACTGTCATGCCTCTCATCAAGATCCATATCCAATTTTTGCTCGCCGGTCCGCAAGAGTAAAGGAAGTCAGATTCGTTTCCCACAAATGAGACTGCAATAAACGTGAGGAGAGTAAACCCTGCACGTCATTTACCCCTCGAATTGAACGGCGACGTGCACTCGCGTGTCATGTTCACTTAAAGGCAAAAAGTGCGCGCAGCCTCGTGCTTAAGGCGGCGCAGGCCATCCAAGCAGGGTGTCGGACCTGAGCTTGGACAGGATCACTACGTGGCCGGAGGGTAAGAGTCTAGGCATGTGGGGTATGTCTTCAGTATGGAAACTGGAGCGCTTTGGGGTCGCCCTGCCATGCTGCGAGTGGCAGGGTTAGGGCAGGAACGTAGACTTGCTGCGCTTCACGTTGATGTTTCGCTGACGGCGAGTGCCTCTTCTTCCCTCTTCATGCCAATTATGCGCAATGGCTTTGGCGGCATATCGGTTGCCTGGGTGCGCTATCGCGGCCGAATTGCCGCTCTCGCCCACCGGGGGCGACACGATCGCCTGCTGTTGGGCCGCGCGCCTTTTTTCCTGGTATCGCTTCCGAAAAGGGCGAGCTGAAGCCCGGCGACAACCACGACCACTGCAACGACGGCGAAAGCAATAATGCTCGCGGTAGCCCAGATGACATCCAGATAGATAAGGAGAGAGGCGCATGGGTTGCTTGCTGACATAGTCTTGTTCCGCCGTGAAAGTCGCCGTGACGGCGTCGGGGGCGGGGGCGGCGGCTGAGCCCTCGCATAAAGCGCGTATTGCTAACATCATGACTTCGACACGTCGCGGAGCGAAGCAATGTGGCGGGCTTCCAATGGACATACCATAGCCCAAGAGCAGACACGCTTTGAGCGTAGAAAAATAGAGATAAAAAGAGATTTTCATTCAAGGTCTGTACTGGCTATAAGACCAAGTGTGAAGGCTCGGTTGCGCGGATATTCTATGTCGTAGTGAACTGCACATCGCGTCAAACATGCTGAGGTAGTCCAACTATGGCAAAAGCAACAGACAACAAGATATCAATGGTTTCTTTGGTATCGACTGCTGATGCCCTGATCAGATCTCTAGCACTCGGCACTCTATTGTCACATGGTCAATCTCTTGTGGACGTTGTGCTTGACACAGCCTTTCTTTTTCAACTTGACCGACAAGTTTCGCGCATCTGTATAATTTATATCATTACCTGCTTACTATGTCTGGGCATTGCCCAGGCCTACCAATATTTTGCCCCCCTCCCTCCCCGGTAGTGCAGATTGCAGATACTCGCGGGAGCATGATGGGATCTTTCTCTGAGATGATGGAAATTATATAGATGGAAGCCTGAAAAGGGGAACGCGCTTGCAGAGATAGAGCAATTCGTTTCTCCCGAAGGTTCGCTGAGATCCGACTTCCAATGCTGCTTGCTGCTTGTGATGATCTCGAACGGCTGCAACAACCTGGACGCTATTAGTGTGACAGCGTGCGTTATTGAAACCGAGGCTTTAAGGTACAGACGCTTATGGCCGGGTGACATCATGGCATTTGGCTTAAAGACTTGGGGCTCCAGGCTTCAAGGACGAAGGACGACCGAATATCACAGCCTGCATTGTAGTGGGCTCAGTATGTGCCTGGAGTGCGGACGAGTACAGAGAACCTGGGTGCATGTTGTAAAAGGGAAAATTGCAGCACGATCAAAACCAAGGTGTGATCAATCCCTGTCGTCGCCATGATCATCAGCATACCCGAAGCGTAAAGCTGTGCCACACGGCGCAAAACGTTGTGTTGGTCCGTGATCAAGGCGGCCAAGCAGGGCCTACCTCGCCACCTTCTCTACATTCTTATTTGCTCGGCGCTGGCAGTATGTATATGCAATAGCTGTATGCGCCTATGCAGGCACCTGTGGGTAGCCGGGCGCCAGGCGCCACGATATTTTACTCCTGTCTAGGCGGAGACATTGTACATACCAGGATGTACATAAATTTTAGCGCGCCCTCGCAAAGTTGCACAGAGGAGTCAACTGCGAACGGCGTTCGGTGTTTGAAGACGGACCGCATTGCGCCACTCCATACAAGCGAGGATGGCGCAATAGGCGCAATCATCACCATGGGGCTTCCGACAGCTCTACTCAAGCCCATATCGTCCAACGTAATCTCGCAATTCCTTTCCTTTTTATCAAATCGGAAACAGCGGCGAGCAGTTTCATCACCTAGGTCTCCCATAAGTAACGTTCCAGTCATCAACCGAGATAGATTGCATGAATCACGATGAATACTCTCCCGCATTAGTTAGAATCTTGTACTGACGCACTGTTGCCATTTTAGCGTCTACGTTGAATGGCGCCGCACCACAACTGCGAAACTTGTGCCTAGCGTTTGAGCGATCCTCAGCGCTGTAAATGCGCTCACAATAGGCTGGTTGGTGCCAGGATTCTTGTATATATTGTCAAATTCGTCACTCATGAACAAATTTGGACGACTGCGTGCCGCAAGCCAATCATCACCCCCTGCATCAAGTATTCTGAACAGCAATTGGGTGCCTATTCTCAACATGCTCGCGCAACTGCAGACTCATCGGATGCTGATGACCTGTGAACCTCCGTAGAATTCATATGGTGGAATTGATGGAAATTAGGGAGCTAATGGGGTCAATCGAATGCACATTCATATTTATTATCGAGCTGATTCACTGCGATGTGGATGCAGTCCTTGATCCCCAATATTGAGTGGCGAAGTATTTCTCAGACTTGACACATGACGATCTGTGATCCATCTATAACAAATACGAGTGTGTGCTGACACTGATACGGACTGTCTTTGGGAGGCTAGCAAGATGTACAAGTGTATACAACCTCTAGTCCCCGGTTGTTACAAGATACACTTAAGAACTAATGAAACTCGAAGAAGGAATTGGCGCCTTACGTCTTTTGCCCACTATTCGTAGCAAGACAACATTGACAAGCTCATTTAGACAACATCCTTGCATCGTGCAGTAAATGCCGGTGATACTGCACGGGGACGGATGTAAAAGTAAATGTGGAGCTGTATGAGCGGTGAGATCATGATGAATATCATGTTCCGTGCCTTTTAAGATAGCCGGAGGGGCTGCTTCGGCGAGCGGTGGGTGAGTTCTGGCGAGCTTTCCTTCTCCACAATCAAAGATATCTATTGTCGAAAATTTGCTACATGAATACTTCGCCAAGGGGAGTCATAAAGAAATTGTTGGCTTGTTGTCCTGCAATTCATTCCACGCTTGCGCTGCAGAGGCTGCAGCGAGTTCACATTTAAAAAACGATTGCTACTGCAACACCTCCAGTCTCCAGATACAAGTTACGACGCTGACAAATGGATTGTATTTCAGGAAACAGCGGTGGATTTCAGAACGTCTGAAGCAAGTTGACATCACCAGCCACGGCTGCAACGTGAAGCTATCCTTTGAACAGATTTGCGCCCATCTCCCCTTGGTGCGCAACGGTCTAAAGCGCATGAAAGAAGTATTCAACCCCTTTCTTAACATGCATGCTGTCCCCAACACTGTCAACTTGGTCAAGAACCGCTTAGTCAAAAAGGATTCAAGTGGAGCTCAATGAACGGAAAGGGATGACACTTAGCTGCACGTCCGAACACATAACGCGATGGGATACAATCCCAACAAAGCAAAAAGAGCATTGAAAACGTGAGTTTCCAGTTCAATGTCAAGCAGGAGCTGATCACGATTAGGGTCAATTTACAAAAATACTTTCAGGTATCGGAACGCTCATGCAATCGGCACCGTCCCTGATGCTTACCATTTTCGCGAAGCGCTTCCTTACTTTCAACGATCATATTACGATGCCGTTATCACAAAGGGGCTAAGAAAATCAGATTGGGAAGGTAAGGCTCAAGCTGATCGGCAGATGTCCAGTCAGTGAGTCCACAAGCACATCTATCCTCACGCTTCCTGCTGTCCTGATTTGAGTCGACCCGTGCCGCCTGCTGTTAGCCTCGCAGTCTTGACAGTGTCTGGCCTCTCGTGGACGAGCCTACTTCAAACAGCGGTCCTGTCAACCAATGTTATAATAACTGCAAGGCTCCCCTACCTCCAGTGCCGGTGGCTGGACAGCCAGGATCCTCAGATCCTGCCCCTCGTTTAGCGACTTGACGCTACCGGGCAGCGCCAAAGCAACGGCAAAGATGGATTGGAACGAAGGGTACAACAAGTTCGTGGCACAGCAATTCCAGGTAGGGGTATCGAAAGATGTCATTAGGGCTTGAAGCCCCCAAGAGGAATGCTGCCGTTGCGCCAGTGGGCCCTCACCCCGCCGTCGGGAGATGCTTGCTCACCCAGCTTTTATGGGCGCCAAACTTTCCGTCCAGCAGCTTAGCACAGTAGATTGTGAAACAGATGAAGAAACCGAACCAGAAGACCTGAAGCGGGATGCGGAACCCGTCGATGTCGGTGCATTCATCGCCCTTCCGGCATTCGCTGCAGGAGCTAGCCCCGGCCTCGCAGCGCTGATCCCATTGCTCGGCCAAAAGAGTTGATTGCAATAACGCAAAGGGAACCATTATCAAATCATGGAAAAGAGTGTCTTATACAACAAGGCACCGGCAGCTAGTGAGTGTGGGGCGATTAACGATGTTATTTAGGAGGCTCACTCATTCTGCCCTTCCTCGATCATCACCACCCAAAGCCACTTATGATGCAGGCTGCATCACTTTAAGCGCCTTGCTAGGGTAATGCAACATGAAACAAGGTCTTCTTACCAACATCTTCCGCCGTAGTTCTCTTCCTGCGCTAACAGACAACCATCCCAAATCAGAATTTACAAGCCCAACAACCAAAGTGTCGTTTTATAAATCTGCTCACCCCATGGCTACAGGCGGTCCTGCTGCCTCTAGCTCCACTACGCTTCGTGCGTCGCTTCGCTCACAGGACTCTTCCAACCACCGCTCCTCCCTTCCGCCCGATCATATGCGTCGCAATTCACTGATCTTTGCTTGTGGAAAGCGCATGTAGTTCTTAGCTTGTACAATATCGATTTTCTCCCATCTCCATGCTTACTTCCAGGTCGAATTGAATCTCAAATTTCTGGCGTACAGATGTGCAACACTGTGCACGCTTGATCGGCGGGCATTGCCGAGCAGACGCTTAACAGAAAGGCTGGGCATATGTAGCAGGAAGCTGTTGCATTTGCTAATGTCTCCACAAGGGTGTTTATCCTCTTCTGACTATTCGCCCAAGCTCTCGGTACCCGAGACTCGGATATGGGGGATGGCAGAGACATCGCCTTCCTTGTCAATTCCAACTTGCGCACGTTGGTCCAACGCGGTACCGAAACCATCAAACTCGCTCTTCTTCCTACGTCGTAGACTACCTGTGCGATGTCTCCCATGCTTGGGGAACGGCTGATGACTCCTGTCTGCACTGTCCGCGCCGTGTCTCACTGCTGATATTGCAGCATTTGGCACATGACCACCAAGGCCTTCCTTCCTTTGCTCAGGCTCTTTCGCAAGCAGAAAAGGATTGCGGATGCTCTCTTCGCTCGTTCGCGTCTTGGGCGCTTCCCCATGATTCAATAGCGCGCGTAATTTGTCGTGCTTGCCTTGCGGCGTGACCCAGAGCAGCAAGCCTGACTTGCCCGGCCTTGAAGTCTTTTTCTTTGCGTCTTCTTCATGTTCTTCGAGGAGCAGCAGAGGTAGAACGACACGCTTCCAATTGCCGCGCCAGGTCGCATTTCTGTCGCGCTTTTTCACACGCGCGGTTGAACTGGATTCCTGGTGGACTTGTCCCTTGCCAAGATGGGCACTCGCTACTGCGCGGAACGGATGGCTCTCGTCCAAAGTGGACATAAAAAAGCTCGGCAGGGTAGGGCTTGTGAGCCTGGAAAAGCTTGCCAACGCTGGAGACAAAGGTATTGAAGCTTCTCTGCTGGCAGGATTAGGTCGAAAATGATTTCCGAATCCGGCATTGAACAGCATTTGGCTTGTCTCATCACCTGCCTCATCCAGATCGTCTTCGTTGTCCTCGATCCGGCCCGCAACGCCAGGAATGGAATCCTCTTCAGTTGGAAATGCGGATTGCTCTTCCAAATTTCGACGAAGCCGGTTATCATGGTCTGGAAAGCCCGAAAGGACATTCTCAAGGCCGCGAGCGAGACCAGATGCATCAGAAAATGTCAAGCCGTTGAGACCGTCGATAACCAGCTCATTCAGGCAGGGAAAGTCGAGCGCTAAGACGGGCAGGGAGCACCCAAGCATGTCGACCACTTTCATTGGAAGGTCGAGGCCAGACGAAGAGCTGTGTAGCGAGATGCCGATATCCGCGGAGCCTGTACAAAGTTAGTTCTATCAGTTAAATGGTGAGAATCTGCAGATTGGGCCTTCCAGAAAACTCACCCAACAGAATGGGATATTCTTCTGACTGGAGCCACGCGGTTCTGATACGGACCCATTGCCAGTTCATCTCTCTCTCCAGCTTTTCGATTTGTTCCTCGTAATGTGCGCGAAGCTCTCCCTTGCCCGTCACGATGATCAAAAGCTTTGGCAATTTCCTGTCACCAACGGACCCAATCGAATCAAATGGACCGTGGGAAGTCGGCGAAGCAGGAAGGCGCCTTTCAAAACTGCCAGAACGCGGCCTCCTGCTACGCGCCGACCCATGCCTGTGCCTTGCATTGGCCCCGCTTTCAATTTCGGATGATGGTAGTAGCGGGCTTCCAAATGAGGAGTGTTGACTGTCCCACGATGGGTGTGGCAGGGGCGAAGAATCCTTCGATAGCGCTTCCACCGTACCATTTCCAGCTCCGTCGCCGTTCTTGTTATCCTTGCACACCTGGTTGTGCAGGTCGCGAGCTCTTCGCTCATACATGCTAGCTGCGAGAAGCAATATGCTGAAATCTTCGTCGGCTGTCCAGCTCGTCGAGCTGACGGCGAGTGCAGGTCGATCAGACCGCCAACACCACTCGCTTGCTCCTTCATCTTCAAATCCCACGTCGTCTCTTCCCGCAATACGCATTCCAGCTTGCAGAAAGTTAAGAGAAGAACGCCCGCTTCTCACTGGCATCGAGTCTGTATACTCGTTGCCATCCGCTATGCGCCGAGGTGGGCAACTCGGTGCCCGCGGCGGAGAGTGCGACCGGTGATGAGGCGATGTGCTCGAAAGAGGTGAGAGCTGTTGTTGCTGTTGCGTATCGCTGCTCCACATTCTGCTCGGTCGGGCGATACAAGGGCCGATGAGTAAGGAAGGGGAAGCCGGGCTCGACCCGTCAATCTCGATGCTGACTCCCGAACCCCTTCGTCTAAGCTCCTGTGTTCGCTTGCTGCTCCAGTCTACCTCAGCCGTACCATCCACATACTTGTCCAGTTCGTCGTGGTAAATGCGCTTCGTAAACGGTGTGCTATCTGGCATGCTGAAAGATGGCCAGAAAACCTGCATCGCGCTGGTGGCTGCTGAAAACGATGTCGAATGGCTAGAAGACCCGTCTTTTCTGGACTTGACTGCACCAGCCATCGGCGCATTGAGCCTTCCCACGAGTCGGCAGAAGAGCTCATGCGTCTCGCGGATCGTTGCTCTCCGGAAATGATCTGGGGGCCGGTCGTGCAGCACGCGCATGCGACCTCGCAAGCCCCATTGTCGGCTGAGGTGAAGCATCATTGCCTTGGTGACGAATAGATGCGCAAAGGCGCTTCGACCCGTCATTCTTTCCAGCCACGCTGCAAGACGCACCAACGGATGCGAAGGAGAAAGCCGCAGTGCCAGGATAGTGTAGCCAAGGTTATGCCAATCGATAATCACGCGCGACCGCAAGAGAAGTGAAACGAAGCGCACCACGAAAATAGTGGGCAGTGCCGGAGGAGTTTGGACGAGGATCACCTCTGGTGGTGGGTTGATGCTGACAGAGAGGGCCCAGAAGAGGCTGAACGTCTGCCAGAGGACTTTGAACGGAGCAACAGCAATGAACGCAGCCTTGGGGAGGCTCGAGATCCATGTGGGGGGCGATGGGAGCGTATGCCGCTTGATCGTTGCCCTATGAAGCTGCAGCGGCAGTTCAACACCTGTAAATGAGGACGTAGGTCAGCATACCGTGCAGCAACACAGAAGAAATGAAAAGAAACACACCTGCGTATCCTACAATGCCCACTTTCCATCCCTCATGTGCCAAGCTTTCTACATGATAACACATGCGCGGGCTTCGGCCAATATCCCCCAGCACAACGACGGCAGCACTCCGCTTGAGAGATGCGCTGTTGGTAGTGCTCCGTGATCTAAAAGCCGATATCCATAGGAAAAAAAGCGTCGGCATCAGGAGCCCCAGGAGGATGATAACGAAGAGAAAGATGAGTGCCAGTAGCAGCATCTTGACGCAAGATCGAGGCCGTCAGTCAAGTGAATAGGAGCCAGACTTTTATATCACAGCATGCTGTTGATGAATTCCAGATGGTCTTAAGACGCTCTTCATGCTGTGCACGTGACCATGCCTGCCTGATCTGCTGCTCCTCGCGATGGCGACTAGCGGTTGCCACGACTGAAGAAAGTTGAGTAGCCAACCACAAAGGGTGGCCGCGGCCAGCAAATCTAGGCAGTGCGCACCCCCGAGCAAACCACCTCCATACGAACCGTCTGCCTTGCGGGTTGCTAGCCGTCTTTCCGTGATGGCCCGACCATGTAACGCAATCTTGGAAGAAACGAGAGGCACCAATAACATGCAAGGTGCCGAGTCGCCTGCACAGTCACATCGACTTTCGGAAAGATGTTGAGGATCTCGGCGTCTAAACTTTGCGGCCCCGGTGTCTTTTGGCTGCGAAGAGGCCGTTACTTGTCTCTGGCTCTCATCTGGATTGAAGTCAAGGGTAAAGGTTGCCGCGGTCCTTTGTTGCGATCGGCAAAGGTATGCTCATCCCTCACTTCGAGCAGCCATAAGCTTGCACATAGATCGACACAGCGGGCATAAAATGGCGCCGGGCGGTTGACAATAGCCATGTGCGTCATCTTCACCCTAACCTCTCATCCAGACTATGCGCTGTGAGTCAGCTGGAGGCCTTGGCTAATCATGCAGGATGGACTTCAACTGACTTGAAATCTGCTCATGTACTCAGAATCATTGCCGCAAACAGAGACGAATTTCTCAAGCGACCATCGGCAAAGGCAGCCTGGCACTCGTTTCCAACACCGTCGGTGATCGCGCTCGAGCATGGCGCCTCATGGCAAGAGAGCTTGCCATTCGCCTTGAGTTTGCCAGAATCTCTTTCTGCAACCGCACCATCAGCGACGCAACCTATCCTCAGCGGTATCGATGCTTATCCTTCCGGAGGAGGCACATGGCTGGGCATTACTTCATCAGGGTCATTTTCTGTGCTCACCAATTTCACAGAAACCGCTCCGCCACCACTCCCGCCGAGTGCCTCAAGAGATACCTACCGGTCTCGAGGAGCACTACCACGGGGTTGGCTTAAGGAAGAAGGCATGATAAGCGCTTCAGATGCAGGTAAACCCAAGAAGACCCACTCTGAACGGTTAGAGGAGTTTTTAGAAGCTGCTGGTACTCAACGGATGGAGTACCCAGGTTTCAATCTGTTCGTTGGGACCATTGATGCTGGTTCGGACAACAAGCTTTTCGCTACTCTTGGCTATTTGACGAATCGTGATATTTCATCGGAAAATGTTGAGCGACGGCAGCCTATCTTCAAGCAACTTGCTCATGGCGGCAAAATCTTGGATACGTCACGGCCAAGACAGGCGGGCCAAGCCGGGAACAGCGCGCAAGGCTGTCTGGCCTGTGGGCTGAGCAATTCGACACTTGACGATCCGTGGGGCAAGGTTCTCAGCGGCGAGAAGGCCATGGAGGAGGCTGTCAGTGCGTCAGAGGAGAAAGGTGACAGTGCTGAGGGGATTGCCGAGTCTCTTTTTGCAATGCTACGGACTAGTCAATCAATACAGACAAGAGCAGATGTGCAAGATAGCATTTGCGTCCCTCCTCTTCGACTTCCCGTCAAGTCAGCCACTTCGGCCGCCGCTACCGACGGTGACGGACACAGCGCCGGCTTATCGTGGTATGCAACACGCATAGCGACCGTCCTCATTGTACCACGGGACCCAACAAAAGAAGCGACATGGATTGAGAGAGACGTACATGTGCTCCTGGAGGGGACAGGCGACAAGCCTGTCCTGCTCAGCATCGAGCAGGCAAAGACGTCACAAAGAATGTACACCTGGGCCATCTCGCTGCGATCGAGAGACGCCGCTTAGCGCTGATATGCGCGACACGCACACATAGTTGCACGTACAGAGGCTGGTCATGAAAGGTATTCAAATATCGTAAGTGATATGGCATAACATGAGCAGGTTTCTAAAGGGAAAGAACGCGCTGATCTTTGTATGCTTTCTGTGTCGTTATTGGTTTCGGATGGTGAGATTTATGCTTTGTTGCTATAGCATCTGCAGCTCTAGCGCGCGAACAGGCTATCAAAAAGCGCGCCGAGCCAGGCAAGGCCGTGCAGTGTCGGAACCTCAGTGTATTGCTTAAGGCCGCCAAAAGCGGAATTTCCGGCGAGTGAAGATGGGGTCGGTGCTGCGCCGAACGCTCCACTTGCGACGTTGAAGCTCATGAAGCTGAGCACGTTGGGCGTCTCGGGCGGCATTTCGAGGTCTCCAGTCGCCGGCGCGTAAAAGAAGCCGGCAACAAGTACCAAGTAAGACAGGACACAGATGCTGGAACATGGCAAAAAAGGAATCAGCTTTGGCACAGGGTTGTCAGAGGGGGGCCTCACTCACCTTCCTCGGTAATAGTTGCTACGCGCCTCGATGTACGTGTATGTCAGCAGGAAGACGGAGAAGATGATCGCGATCACATCCCATCGAGGGAAGATAAGCGTGAACGTGCGGTGGATGGCGCTGTCAGGGAAGTCGCGCGTCGCATTGTAGTAGCCACTGAAGATGACCATGGCGGGAATCTGAATCAGGCAAACTTGCAGCGCATAGGCACTTCCGATCTCCATGGATAGGGCAATGTTACCATTGATGGCGAAGGACATGGCGTTCATAAACTCGGTCGTATTCGGCACCAACGCAAAAAGCGTGATGCCAAGGAACTTTTCGTCGATCCCAGAACCGTCGAGGACAACATCCACCACGTCGACGAGAACCTCGGCAATGATGGCGTACAGCACCGTGCATGCGAGCAGCACAGAGACGGATGTCTGCCTAGACCATGACGGGGCGTCATGTCCACCATTGCCACCCTCGTCTTCCTCCGCCTCGTGCATCGACTGGCGTGGCAACGCGGCACTACGGGGCATGGCCTGATTGACAGACTGCGGTGGCTGCTGCTGCTGATCCATGGCGCTTTGGAATGCGCTTGCTGTCAGGGCAACAGCACGCGCATAGTCCTCCTCGCTGAAGCGCTCAGGAAGATGGAGCGACGACGGGTGGTTGCCATCAGCAGCAGTCGAGGCGCGACGTCCACCGCTTGCGCTTTTGATCGTAGCGCCTTGGCTGCTCTGGCTGCGCGGCCGCTGCGAGGTTGGCAGCAACTGCTGGTAGACGCTGGCAGGGATGATGCGCTTGTATATACTCGAACGCTGTGCTGACGGAAGGTTGACCATGTCGGAAGCGCCCATGATCGGTGCTGGAACCGCATTGGCAGCTGAAGTGTGCGAGTGATGTTGCGGCTGCGGATTCTGCCAGATCTGCGACGCATGTGTGCGTAGACTAAACCAAAGGCCGATAGCATACGAGAGCACGAGAATGACAGTGCACGTGTAAATCAAGCCCTTGACGCTAGACTGGAAGAATGGGTCCGTTGCCGGCGGAACGTGCTCATAGAAGCATCTCCTGCAGGTCCACGTCTCTCCTGCAGCTCTGTCCTGAGGACAGCCTTCGCAAGTCAACTGGAACTGTGGTCGTAACAAGAGAGGCGTGTGAGCGGGATGCGCTCCAACGAGCTAGCGTTACACTCACAGTGCCGTAAATCTGGTAGAAGAGCGTGGGCGTCAAGATACCAATGATTGCCATAATGAGCATCGTGCTAGTGACACCAGCTGAGCGGGCATTGAAACGCTGCTCCTTTCTCCTTGTTGCGCCAGAGCACATAGAGAGGCCCGGCATGAGCAAGACGCCCGCAAGGATGGACCCAATGATTGACCCTTCCACAAGCTTGGCTTTGTTTTGGGTGAGGGCGATGCTATAGAGGATGATCTCGATGATAGACCCGAACGTGGCGTTGATCACTGCACCCATGCCGATTGATGACTGGGCCGAGATAGATGCGACCGCCATGCCGATGAAGTACGAGAGCGGAATGACGCTTCCAAGCGCCATCATGAAGATGACGCCCTGGCTCGCAATCAGTGCGAGCAGGCCGGTAGCATGGTGGTGCTCGACGTACGGTTCGAGGAAGAAAAAGTCGAAGATGGTGAAGAAAACAAGCGGGATGGTGTTGACAAAGAGGATGTTGACGCCGCCAACCGTGTACTTGTAGTACTGTGCACCGACAGCGCGGTACGTGCAGAGTAGGATCTTGCTGCGCCGGTGTGCAGCACCCGTGCCGGTAAAAGACTTGCTGCGGGGTGCCAGCTGGCCGGGCCTGAGAGGCTGCAGCAGACGCAGCGCGGCCTTCTTGCGGTCCCCCGAGAGATCAGGACCTTCCTCATCGACGTCGCCTTGCTCGTTGACCTTGGCAGCGGTAGTGTTGAACAGTGCACTGCGGAAGTGCAGCGCAAGGGGCTGCGCAGCGAGATTCTTGAGGAGCACCCACGTCAGCTTACCCATCGGCACGCTGAAGACGCCGCCCCAGCAGAGCAAGCAGACAGCACCCATGAGTGGCGCGACGAGCAGCCAATAGGCGATGCCGTAAGCGATGCGTCCGAGGTAGCGCTGGCGAGCAAAAACGTCGTTTCCAGCGTCATCATAGACATATCCATAGACATCTTGCTCTCGAGCGATACGGGCCGCCTCGTCTTCGAGTGCTCCGGATGAGGCCACTCCATCCTCAATGGTGCCATAGCCAGCAGCGTTGCCTTTACCCTTGACGAGCACCAGCGGCGTGCTTTCGTCCAGCGCCTGCGTCGCGGTGTGCGAAGTGTTGCTCGACTCGCCTTCCGACTGGCGCGGCGTAGAGTGCCGGCCCTCGTTCGAGTTGGAGGAGCCGCTCTCGGCCGGCTGTTCTTGCGGTGGCTGGCTCCGCGCACGCTCCGGGCGGCTGTTAAACGGGACCTGATGCGTGTGGTCGTGCGGGAAACGCGCGGCGACGGGAGTAAAAGCGTTTTCGTACGTGCCATCGCAATCGGCATCAGCGGGTTCCGGGGTGTAGCCGGTGTTGCCAGCCGTCGTCATCGCGTCAAACGCACCGCTGTCGCCGTGGAACCCACCGATGCCCGCCGGTATGGCGCCAACATATGAGTCGTGCTGGCCGCTCAGCGTCGAGAGCTCGACCTCGACATACTTGCCGAACGGCCAGAAGATGTAGCTGCCCAGCTCCCAGAGCACACGTGCATACTTGCTACCCCCATTGGGAATAAAGTTGAGGAAGATGCTGAGCATGAAGGATAGGATGCTGAGCCAGCTGCCGAACAGGACGGTCCAAAGGATGTTGCCGGGGAGCAGGTGGCGCTCGGCGGCGGCACTCGGCATTGAGTGAAGTGCTGTCTCGGCATTGCGCGTCACGCTGCGGCTCTTCTTGTACAGCGCCGGCTTCCAGATCGGCAGACCAAAGGGATGCTCAATGTTGATGGCGTCCTGACGATCTTTCAAAGTGTACTCGACGTCGTCCGGGTTGATATCCTCGTCCCCGCCTCCAGACCTGGTGTCTTCGCCGTCGCCGCTGCTGTGCCCCTCTCCGCCTTGGATCGGACTCTCGCCATCATCGACGCCGTCGTCGAAGAGGACCGGATGGTGCGGGTTGTCGTACTCACTACCAGCATCGACATCGCCCTCAAGCGTCAAGTCAGCAGCGCGTAGCCCATCGCCTCGGACACTGCGCTCGTGCGCCAACCCAGCGAGCGCGTCGCGGCGCTCATCAAAGTAGTCCTCCTCGGCCTCGCCGCCGTAGTACGACGTATGATGTCCCTGCTGCTCGCTAAACGCGTTGCGGAGCTCAGAATGAGTACGCCCGTCGTCGGAAAAGACATCATGCATCGAGGTGGAACCGCCGGCTTCGGAATGCTGCCCGCCGCCCACGACATTGCCGGTGCGTCCACTGCCGCTGCCAAGAACGACTGTGCCTCCATGACTGGAAGAGGCGGACCGGGAGTGCGAGTGCGCGATCGAGTGCGCTTGCAACTGGTGTGCACTGCTCTGTGCGCTGTAGCTCGTACCGCTATTTCTACTACCGGCACCGCTGGCACCAGCGCTGCCACCGAGGGGGTATCCACCTTGCGGGTACGCCGAGGCGAGGTTCTGGATCGAGCCAGGCCGGCGTATGTGTCCGTGTGGACTGGGGTAGACATTGTACGCCGGAACAGCCGCCGCCGCAGAGACGCTGCGAATGGCGCCGGGGCTGATTTGCGCCTGCGAGCCAGGCGAGAGCAAGGCACCCACGCCCGAGCTGGACATGGCGTCCGAGTGCGCGATGCTGCTGGGTATGCTGATGTGCATCGGCCTGCCTTCACGTTCGAGGGCTGCGGTCGAAGCAGTTGCGCCGCCTCCCGGTGAGAGCGGCGCAGAGGAAGGGAAAGTTCCCGTTGACGAGCGGTTCGCGAGGAGCGGGCTGCTGGGCGGCATGCACTGCGCTCCGCCTTGCTGCAGTTGTACAGATGCTCGATGTTTAGCTAACAGCTGCTGCTCTTCCTCCTCCGCCTTCTTTTTCTTCTTCAGCGCCTTTTCACGCTGCCGCGCCTTCATACGTCGCTTGACTAGCTCCTCGCCGAGGTCGCGCGGGTGCACCTCGTCGTCCTCGACGTCGAGCGGGCCGAAGCGGTCATCATCATCGTCGTTGTGGCCGTGGTTGTTGTACTGACGATACTTTCTGCTGACGTCTCTCCGCTGGTTAGCGGCTGCAGAGGCACGACGACTAGCAGTAGTAGAAGCAGCAGGAGCAGCGGCTCCTCCGCCGCTACCGCCGCCAGTCGTCAAGCCGGATACGCTGCCACTGCGCACTCCCCCCGCTACATTGTAAGATTGGCCAAAATTCTTCGCCAAGGGTCTCCCCGGCCTGCTGCTAGCAGGCGCACCCGCAGCTCCGGCACCCCCGCCGACAGATCGCCCTCCTACTCCACCACCTCCTGCTCGCGAAGTGCCGGCCGACACGCTGCGCGCGTCCTCAAGATCGGCATCCTCGTCACCCGAGTCGAACTCGGACGACGCCGACATGCCCGATATAGTCTCAAAGTCGGATGGGGCACCGGCGAGGGAGTACGCTCGTTGTTGCTGCTGCTGTGATGATTGCGGCTGTGGTTGACGGATGGTGCTTGCACGCTGCGCGTAACCGGCAGAGCGCTGCAAGAGCAGGTGCTCAGACGGAGAAGTGGGGTATCAGCGCGTCTGCCCGGCTGTATGCGCCTCGCATGGCATCAGGCGCCACGAGACACTCACCGGAAGAACACTGCTGCTAATGGTACTTTGCTGGCTTCCATCGGCGGTACTGTTGGCGCTCATACTAGCCGACGAGAGCTCGGCGCGGTGTTGCTGCTGCTGCTGGAACGGCGGCGCGCTTCTAGGTTTTTCCGCAACGGGACTTGCCTCGACCGACTGGGACTGCGAGGACGGATTGCTGCTGCCAACGAAGGAGGTATTGACGTTGTGAGGTGCCTTGAGCGTCCCGGTTCCTCCATGGATAGCGCCGCTAGCACCAGCGCCGCCGATCATGCTGGCGCTGGACTGAGCGCTGAGTGTCGAGCCAGACGGGAGGACCTGAGATTGCGTGGGGGTAGAGCTGAGCGACATCTGCTCGTCAGGCCCTGCGGCTGCTGCTGTCGCAGGGGCTTGGGACGAGACGTGTTGTGGAGTCGCGGGATGCCTGGAAGCACCGGCTGCGGCACCGCTTTGATTGCTTTTGTTGCTCATGCTGCTCATCGCGACAAATTAACTTGCAGAGACGAGGAACGGTGGAGATGGTCCGGGTGGATGTACCTGTTCCCTATGCGTCTCTTGCGCAATGCAATACGGGGCCGTCTGAAATGTCGTTAAGGTGATGTCGCTCGCCGAGTTGGGTCTCCGAGCGCGGCGCAGCGATGGTGCAGAGTGCTAACGATTACACGAAGCTCGAGCGCTATCGACTAAGCTCTTCGTCGATAAAGGGTAGACCCAATCGACAGGCAGGCGCCTGTATGCAGAATCGCCGGTTCGAGAGGCAAGCTGGGTGCCAGAGGATAGTAACACTGGCTTTCTCACTACTCCAAGTTTGCGAGCCCGTTCAAATAAGCCACACCATGTTGATTCACAAGTGAGCCCAGTTCGATGATAACAGCTGTAGTTGTATCAAGCAACCTCCCGTGCCATTCCTTGCGAACGTGTTAGAAAGGATAGAAGGCACAAACACGAGATGGGCCATGCTGCATGAAGGAGAGTCCAACTATTATAAGGATGTGTTGGAAGCGGAGTGTTGCGTGCTTTCGCGTACTTGCTCAGGGGGGGGGGGTATTGTGTTGTGCTGATGGAACAACTCCACTCGCCCAGTGCATGCCCAGCTAAAGCTTCTCCCCCTGTCACCTGTGCGCCCAAAGGGCGCAACCCTACTTTGCAACTTTGCTTGCCAGTAGAGTGTTGGGGTTGAGTCTGAACATGTAACCTTGCCACAACAACGAGCCCATGCACCACCTGTGGCAGTGGCTCAGCTGCGTCACCCGTTTCGCTCTTGCATCCATCGTTTCTCACCACTCTCTGCCCCCTGAGAGCTAGCTCCATCGCTGCGCTGACAGACACAACACCAGCCCTTTCCCCCAAGCTGACGGCAGATGTGTACAGGATTACATGCAAATCGACCATAATGTAGACGACAACGACGACAATGAGAGGAAAGACAGAAGCACCTTGTGAGCCCAATGATTTATGCATTCTAGTAGAAGCATAGCACGGCGTGTAGCCTACCATAGCCTATATATACACGCGGAGCAGACATAAACAGGCAAAATAAACAAAAGGCAAGAGGAAAGCAAGCTGCGAGTGATGCAGCCGATGCCAGCGTGTCTGCACTGCAGATGGAGAGGACAGAGAGTCGGGGCCCCGGTGACAGAGGCCAAAGTGGAGGCGGAGGAAGCTGCCAGAAGATACGATGGGATGTGGGTTGGTTGGGAATGACTGACGGATTGTGCACCTGGTGACTGGATGAATGAGATTGGAATGCACCATGGATGCGACGCTCTATTGCAATGCGATGCGGCGCGGCGCGGTGCGATATGCTCTGACGCATTCGCGCGTTCAAAGCAGCCAAACCAGGCGGCGCCCTCGACGTACGCGTGGTTCAGGATGAACATCATGGCTGTCGGAAGATGCGGGTGGGCAAGGATGAGGGATATTGGTTCGCGCGCCTTCGCGCCAGCTTCGATGTTTAAAGCACGCATCAGCCGGATTGAATGCGGTATTCTCCTTGGCAGTACCGCTGGCGCGCGTGGTGTCGAACTCACTGATCCAAATCGGCTTGTTGAAGCCCCCCCCCCCCCGGAGGGCCTCGACGTGGCTCTCGAATTGGTCTAGCTTGTCCAGCGAACCGTACCAGTGCGTGCGCGACAAAGTCGATCTCGCGCGCACGGCTCTTAATATCCTTAAGGAAGTTGGCCAACTACACCGTGCCTCAGACGAGCTGTGGTCTGTCGACCTTGACGCCCATGTCGTGGTATGGTGCGATGCACTTCATCCAGCCGTCCGCAGAGTCCATGTAGTTCGAGTTAGCTTGTGTTTCCATATTCGGCTCGTTGTGTACGATAATGTAGTTTGGCAAGCTGGACGAGTTGAACTCGTTTCCACCATACGCCAGTCTGAAAGTTTTGAGCGTGCCCAGCCGACGAAAGGGACAAAATCGCAAGTATCACATATCAGCGTGCGCTAGCTCTCTTGGTACATGGGTGCAACTCCAATATTCACAAATCGACACATGCTCGACATCAAGGCTGCACGACACCAGAGCGGACCAAACAGTCAGCGTATTCGTCCCAAACAAGGAGACATAAAATAGCTGTTACGGAAGACTCTTGGCATCGCATCGAGGGTCACGGCCTCACAGTGGTCGTATCAAGCTAATCGTTTTCACTGTCGCGATCTTGGTAATGTAGCTGTAATCATCCACCCACGCGATCCCGTGGCCAAGGGTGGAGTTGACTCTGGTGAAGTCATACCGCCTGCCCTTGCCTGGTACAACTTTTTCTTGGCCTCGACGATGTGCAGCGTCTTGGTGTGCCCCATGAGCAGCGTGTCGGCGACCAGCTGCAGCAGGTTGCCACTGACGCGGCGCGCAGCGTGCCACGTGCTCGACGCGCGCGGGAGAGGGGCGAGCGCTGAGACGGGGACCATGTCGTACGGGGTCGACGGCGGCGGGATTAGAGCTGCCAGGGCGGACGACCCAAGCGTGGCGGTGGCTGCGAGCGCCGTCAGGTCAAACGAGAGTTGGAGCTATAAGGTGTCAATCAAGCGGACAGGAGAGTAGTAGAGAAGCGAGCGGGCTGGGTCGTGTGGTCGGGAATCGACAGCAGTCGAAGAAATGCAGGATCGAGCAAGAAGAAGGATCCGGGTAACCATAAACGAGACGGAGGCCCGAGAGCAGGTCACGTTTTATGCCAGCGGCCGTATGTGGTACGCCGGGAGAAGGATAAAGGGAGGGACACAGATATCGACGAGGCAGGGATGAAAATAGTGAAGGCGACGGCGGTAGCTATAGGAGGTATTGAGCTATAAATGAGAATAGAGAGGAAGAGCACGCCCTCCTCCCACCAGCGCCTGTGCAGGGTCAGGCTGATGGCAGGCAGGCGTGCGGTGTAAAACAGAGCAGGGACGGTGGCGGAAGCGAGACGAAGGCGGACAATGATTGGAATAGAGAAGTACGACCAGAGCGAGCATCCCGCCGGTCGCACTGTCGAGTGTCAGGATCTTCGGGGGCTCGAGCTGTGTCAGACAACTAGACGTACATGCTTGCTTGTTGCTCTTGGCCTCGCTGCGATGAAACAACCTTCCTGTACATGGTAGAGTGGGGTCGTTAGTGGCGACAATACATACATATGCACTGCGAATGCACACAATCGCGGTACATCTCTACGAGACGGGTGTTGATGAAGTCGATGTCACAACAGCGAGTGAGAAAGCTGCCACAGAGAGCCTCCCTTCAACAGAAACGGAGAGAGAGCGCCTTTTTGCAGTACATTCTGCCGTGCTGAATGCGCACCGTGAAAGAGAGCAGACAACGGATCGCTGCAGACTGCTGCCGAGGAAGTCGGCCCAGATTCCAAATCCCGCCAATGATAAGACAGTGCAGGACTGCAAGGCATTGCTTGCACATGGGGTATGGCAGGCTATGATCTATGTACATGGTATGAGCCCGAGCAGAAGGCAAGCGATATTTTTGGGCTCTGGACAGTCATTTCGCTTTTTCCTCGTTCGGATGCCGAAGATGACGGAATCACGGACATGCGATCAAACCAGAACAGCAAAGAGCGCTATCCCGCGTTGCGCAGCTGGACACCACGCGGTGCCACACTAGCACTCTAACCCTAATCTGCTGGGTGGCCCGCCTGCCGCGGAAGAGCACATCGCGCGGGGAGCGGCAGAAATACGAGCATGTTCAAGGACGCTTGTCCAGAGCTCCAACAAGGCTCCAAAGTCCAAGCCAACCAAATGGGAGGAGGAAAACCTACTATTTTAGAATCTGCTCTAATGTGCTTTTGTATGCCCTCGCGCTGGACTTCTGTTTGCTCACACAGGCCCTTGCTCGCAAATCTGCAAATGCGCTCATGTCTGGTGATAGCCAAAAGTCGGGCATCAGCTTTATCTTATAGGTCTGCCGAGTGCCGACTCCTCGACCCATGTGTGCTGGAACGACGATCCTCGCTGGACAACCTTCATCGACATCGACGTTGAGACATGTGGCTTGGACATGTTGACTGATATGTGGCAACGAACTTCATACTAATACAATTCATGTGCCCAGCGTGACAATTCTCACACAAGCGGTTGGCAATCTCTTCGGCAGATGTTTGATAACTTTATCTTGGAGCTCAGGTGGGCCTGTATGCATATCATATGTAGCTCTGCATCTGTATTACGCCTCAGCAGTGCCAGGCGTCATGCCCCGAGCCGCAGCGAGCGCTTGTGCATGCAGCGCACTGACCAAGGAGCCTGGCAGTGAGCCAAAGCGCTGTTGGAAGCTAATGATCTCCCGCATCAGGTCGTCCAGCATCTGCATCGACGCCGGCATCGACATCGGCGCCATCGAAGGTGTCACACTCGCCGTCGGAGTCCGCGTGGCCTGCTCGGCACTCCCTGTGGTCCCTGTTGGTCCCGCTATCATTGCTGCTGTTGCTACGACTTGCTGAGTGATCTCCATGACCTTTGCCCCTTCTTTTCCTTTAGCGGCTTCGGCTTCATTCGTTGCTGCAGCTGCTTCCCCATTCGCGTGGGCGCCATCGTCTGCCTTACCGGCCTCCTCATTCGAAGCATTGTTCATTTCCGTATCCTGTGCAACGCGTAACTCTCCAGTAGTAGCGCCGTCCCGATCCTTCTGCTGCAGACCTTGCTGAGCCGGCGTCGTCGTGCCGGTGGAAAAGGCGTTCGAGGATGATCCCGCCGCCGACGCCGCTCCCGATTCCGAAGCTGGCGGTGGTGGCGGCAAGCCGAGTCTCTTGCGCCGACGATCGCGCTCGACCGCCTCGAGCTGCGCACTGGTGACGTACTCGCCGATCGTCCTGATGCGCTTCCTCATCTCGCCCATCGTCATCCGACGCCCCGGGAAGCGGATCTTCGTGCAGCTCTCCGTCAGCTCCAGCAGCTGAAACGGCAGCGGGCTCGCTCCGCACGCTGCGCCAGCGCTCTGCTGATGTCGATACGTGTCGTTCACCTGATTCTTAGAAGTCACACCCTTGGTCGAGGGGAGCTGGACGTGCAGCTCGCGCGGGTCGCCTGAGGGTAAGAACGGCGCGAGGTGGGACAGGTGCTCGGGCAGGCCCCACAGCGACGCAGGGGTTTGCGGAGAGGGTGTGCCAGCAGCACTGGAAGCCGCCACCGCCGCCGCTGCGCCGCCTCCGCGACCGCCACGCTTGGTCGGCGAGGGACTGCTGGTGCTGCTGCCTCCACCTCCGCCTGCTGCGCTGTTGAGGCCGAGCGCGTTGCCGCCGCCGAGTGCACCTGCGCGGTCGCCGCCCTTGCCGCTACGTGCGTTAGAGTATTGGTTTGGCTGACGAGACCGCTCGCTTTTGCCTTTACCCCGTCCGCGTCCGCCGCTCATCCGAACGTCACCGTCATCCGCGCCAGTGCGCCGCCGTTTCGAGCCGTCCGCTCCGCTTTCAACTTCTTCCGGCGGTGGAGATCGCCTGTGTGGAGGATAAAATGGCGACGTAATGGACACATCAGGAGCTTGGCGAAGAAAGGGACGCGTCAATCGCGACTCACTCTTCTTCATCATCTTCCGCGCCGAGTCGCTTCCGCTTCCGATCCTTTGCGCCACCACGGCGCTGCGCCTGCTGCTGCTGCTGTTCCTGCATCTCCTGCCCAATATGGCCGTCCCACAGCTCGTCTTCGTTGAGCAGACCGGGCGGGATCGGCTCCCAACCATACGCACTGTCCCGCGAATTCATCGTGCTTCGCCGTTTAGGCGGCGCAGAGCCCAGCACGCCACCACCACCACCGCTCCCGCCCCCCGAAACCGGACCTGCGCCATAGTGCGATGCACTTCCTTTGCCGCCACTGAGATCGTCCTCTTGCATACGCGACGAGCTGCGCCTGAGGTGGTCGCCACCGCCTCCGGGGGTGAGGGGATCCGCCCCGCTATGCTGGTCTTGGTGATGTTGCTGCTCCTGCTGTTGCTGATGCTGGAGCTGGTCGCGTGCGTTGCCAGCGGCGTACAGCGCCTCGAGTCCGCCTTCCGGCAGCGCGTCCAGTACAGAGCGTGGTGCCTTGCCGCTCTTCCTGGCGGCTGCAAAGTTGTGCGCAACCTCCCTCTTTTCCCACTCGCCGCCGCTGAGGTTCTTGAGTCGGGTCGCGTTGTCCGCGGCCATCTGCGCAACAGCCCCGCGCGCCCGTTCCAGCTCGCGCTGCGTCGGCTGCGATGCGCTGCCCTTCTTGCGCGCCGATGCAGTCGCCTGCTGGTCGGGCAGGAAAGCCAGCGCACGCAGGAGCGGGATGTGCAGCTCCGGTCGACATTGCTCACAGTAGTAGACGTCCGGACAGTCTTCTTCGGTCTGCAGCCCCATGCAGATGCAATGCTGCCACGCTTGACAGACGTCGCATTGAATCATCAGGCCGAGGGTCTCCTCTGGGTACGTATACGCAATGGTCGCATACGTCAAACACTCTATCGGGTTAACATGTTGACAGTGTCGTAGCTCTTACTTACCTTCGCTTCCACAAATGCATCTCGTTAATCCTTCATCCTCTGCGGCCGCAGCAGCAGCATCGTTAGGGTCGTTACCATCCAAATCCATCGCTGACGGTTCAGCAGCGGGCCGGCCTTCCTCTTTGACAGCGTCGTGGGGACGATGTTTAGCCGAAGTGCCTCCCTGTGATTCTTCCGTGCCGTCATCCTCTCCCTCCTGGCCATCTGAGCTACCACCCCTTTTTCCGCCTTCCTGCGTCTTCCCGCCGCTGGCGCTACCGCTGCCACTTGTGCTCGATCCCGTCGCGGCGTTGCGCCTCCTGGGACCGCTGATAACCTCACCGTCGCCAATGGACCCGAGCCCCAGCTGGGAAAGCTCTTTGAATGTGGACGAGGAGGATCGTTTGCGCTGGCGGCCTCTAGAGCGAGCAGATTGTGCGTTCCCGTCCTCCTCATCGGCCTCCGCTTCGACTTCTACTTCTCCGTCTTCTGCGTCACCGCCCTCGCGCTCGCCTTCGACCTCCTCTGCAGAAGGTTCTTGATCGGCATCTGCCTGAACAGGCTCAGCGCTGGCATCCGTCGATGCACCGCCGCCTATGCGTTTCTTGCTGCCTGATGACCGACCGCGCTTGCCTCCGCGTGTGCGCTTGCTGCTGCCACTTCGCTTCGCTGGCGTTCCGGGTTCGTCTTCTCCGTTTTCCTCCTGATCGGCTTCCCGACTTCTTTCCTCTTGCTCCTCACGCTCGGCTGATTCCCCGTCGTCTGTCACCTTTCCATTCTGCTCATGCAGCTGTTGATGCTGCTTGCCTGCTTCTCTCTTGTGCTCCTTGTCGTTCTTGGCCACTGCGCCGGCGACTTTGGCGGGGGCGTCATCCTGCGCCTGTTCCCGCTGTGTGTTTCTTTCCGCGATCTGTGCCGAAACAGAATCGGCGCCGGACTCGACCGTGTCAACGCCGCCCCAGGCCGTTGCCGGAGTGTCCTCGACCTTGAGTGCTGCTGCCGCTGGAGAAGAGATCGACGACATTGTGCTGCCTCTGACGAGTCAGCTCGCCCTCCTTTCCTTCTTGGCTTTGTCTGCTTGTGCTGCACTGGATAGTGCGTGAGAGCGAAAAGGGGATATCAGGTGTCCCTACGTTTGTTCTAGAGCGCTGAAGCAGCCAGCAAATGAATCCACCAGCGGCTCACGCGGTCGCACCACGGATCGCGGTCCACCACTGCTGCTGGTCGACGCTTCCAAACGGGAGAAAGAGTGCGCTGGTCGATAAGTGTAGCAGAGGGCTTTGCTTTCGGAAGTTGCCCGGTGAACCGCGAAACTGAGGAATCACCTCGACGATGACGCCAAAAAGCGCCTGTCACAGACGAGGGACGACATCCGATTCGAGATTCGTTATGATGGCCCATCCTCATCACCAAGCGATTGCGCTCTCGTCTCTGCTGAGAGAGTTGTTTCCCGTTCGGGGGGGCTGTCTACCGCTGCAGCAACCCTACTCCACTGATATAATTGGTTCCGCGGTACCTAGGGCATAGCACAGTTTTGCCGCAGACGCACAGCCCACGTCGCAGCTATGGCGGCAAGAGCGCTTTAGCCAAGCCGGTGAATGAGACGATACATTCGATATGGTACTGCTTGGGGAGACTGGGGCGAGCTGCTGATGAGACTGACTGTGCTTGGTTGCTCGACTTAAGACATATTAAAGAGGGGCCTCCGTCACACACCGCCATTTCTGAACAGCAAGCACTAGGCAACATTCTCACACTTGCAACATGCCCCCAGTCTCGACGACCGGCCTCATGGGCGCCATCGCCGACCTGAAGGCAAAGATCATGGACACAGCGCGAAGGGGTGCGACCGTGTTCAGGATGATGCCAACCGTGACGTACGACACCCTCGAGGAGGAACGCACGGGCGGTGGCGGACGAGGGCTACCTGACGCCTGATGCATTGATCGCTCTCCACCTTTCTGCTTCAGGCGTATTTGCCAATGATGGTTTCAACGTGGGTGTCGCTGGCCACCTGAAATACAGGGATCCCATTCACAAGGATGAGCTTGTCTGGCGGGCCGTGCGTGTCTGCCTTCGCTATCGACAATGACGCACCACGCTCTACGAGCGTCGAGACGCGCTCTTTAGATAGCTACTTGCTCGCGCTCTTTGGTCTGTCGTTCGACATGGGCTTCCTGTCGGACCTACTGTTGATCGGCCTGGACGGCGAGTGTGCGGATGGGCGGCACCCGTCGCGACCCGACTCGCTCGTGTACAACCAGGTGGCGTTCGCCATCCACAACGAGGTGCACATGGCTTCACTTGACTTGGACGCCGGTAGCACTCACACTCAATGTACGGTATGGAGTTCAGCACGCTCGGGGGGAAAATCAGCAATTACCACAAAGGACAATTGTTTGTTCTACAATGATTGCTTGCGCTGCCCTCCGTCGCGCTGTTTCTAGCTACCTTTCATGCTCGCCAGTGTCCATGAGCACTTTTCTTCCAGAATCGCGCGCTGCGACAACTTTGGCGGTGCCCCTCTCGCATCGGAGGAGGGTGCGAATGTGGCAAAGGCGCTTGGGCCGCGGAACAAGGCGCTCATCCGGCAGAACCACGGGATCCTCACCTGCAGCGGCACGGCCGAAGGTGCCGTGCTCTGCTTCATCGCGCGCGAGAAACACTGTCAGGCCATGCCGCTGGCGGACCCGGTCGCTGTGGCGCGAAGGGGGGGGCAAGCCGCTCATGATCGGCGACAGAGAGGCGACGTCGACGTTTACGTACAGGCAGATCAGCAGCGAGGTGGCGGTCTATTTCCAGGATGTGCGTCGGGTGTGCAGAGGAAGGTCTTGACGTGGCGGAGCGCTGCTGCTGACGCTCACGAGCCCCCTGTGTGCCTCCCAGAAACCATACTTTGCACGCGTGGACAAAGAGTCGAAAAGCGACTACAAGGCCTGATTGAAAGGAGTCAGGGTAGGTCTTCGAATTCTTCTCCTCGACGCGATAACTGATCGACGGACCCTTATGCAACCTGGACCTCTGTCCCCGCCTAGTGCACACCGCACCTCAGCATCGCAAAACAGCCAGCCTTTCCTTCTTTCGAGACGCATGTATTATACTACGCCGACTGGTGGATCGAGTTGCGCAATGCGTTTTTGCGATTTCGTCGGGCATCAGATGTACAGATTCGCGGTGCTGCAACGTATATATAGCGTATATACAGCCAACATTCGTCCGCGCTGGCTGTGTCCCAAGTGCGAGTGCGTGTCTCGATGAAGACACTGGGAGGACAGAGAAGCGAGGAGCAGCACCTCGCGCGAGCTTGCATGGCACGCGTTGGCCTGCACATACCAGTAGATGCCAGAGACTATACAGGGCGCCCATTTGAGGATGTGCTGCAATCTGTCCTGCCAAACTCTTGGTATCGATCACCTCACCTCACTTCTCGTCGCGTCGGTGTGTCGTCATGACAGAGACATGCATGCCAGATGGTATGTAGCACCCCCGGATGCAGACGGACGCTCGTCTCCGCGATGCCTCGACGGAGCATGTATCATACATCATGGGCCAAAGCGACAAGCGCGCGCATCATGCACAGGCGGCACGCCCTGGAGGTTTTATGCAGCTCTGGCTTCGTGCATACTCGCATCACGCGTGCCGTCCAGCACGCGGCGAGGTCAATGCTGGTACATGCGTACATACGGAGATGCCGGGTCCATACCTAGCGTGCAGAAGGAAGGACACCGATGTAAGTATGAGTATGGATGGACCCTTTGTTAGTGCCGGCATTCCTGGAGATGTAGATGATGGTCGACGATCGAGTCCTGGCGGCCGCAGCGGTGGATCCCCTTTGATGGCCTAATGTGGGGTAGGTATATATGTATTCTGTCCTATAGTCAGCTTTCTCGCCCAACGATCCCACCTCCGTTTTCAGAAGCGATCCTCTTCGTCGGGAGTTCCGCAAGATGCTGCCGTGCTGTGCGGCGAGTGCAAGAGCGCCCGCTCGGATAGCGCGTATCCTACAGGTAGCAAGCCTCATGTATGTACGTATGTGCATATTTACGTGCATGCGTACGTACTTGCATGCTTGTCGTCGCTTCTCTCGCTCGGCGACATCCACGCTCTTCGCAAAGGGGAAACACGAGGAACGGCAGTCTATCACGAACGATCATGGGCTTCGAAGCACCTGGTCTAAGGTCGTCGAGACCGGCCGGGAGACAGGGGAGATGGGGTTGATTGAATGCGACCAAAAAGATGTTGTGATTGGGAGCAGGCGAGCATGGTAAGAAAGCGAGAGCATGCCTCGGCCCGACTCTTGTATTTCTGGCCATGCCGGATGAGAGTGGGGAGCCACGCGCGTCGACATAATAATAATAATCTCTGAGAGGGGGACAGCGTGAGGGATAAGGAAGTAAAAAAAAGAGCCGAGCGCACACCGAAAAAGAATGTCCAAAACAGTTAAGGTGGCGATCTCTCAACGGGTCGCCGACAGTGCACAACCACCCGAGGTGTCTTTTGATTCTCTTTCTCTGCTCTGCTCTGCTCTGCATACTGTTGATCGCCCGTTTCTATTTCGCTTCAAAGCGCACGAGCACGACCCAATTGGCTTGCTGCGGAAAGGATGGCCGGCGTATATGTTCCATGCGACCATGTTCTATTACTGAATCGAGAAAGAGAGAAGAGAATGGACAAGTCTAAAGCTGAGCTGCATGCTGCGCGGCAATCTGTGTGGATCGAGAGAAGGCGGTTCGTTTCTCTCTCCGTGTTCTCCGAGACGCGCTGCCTGGCAAGCTGGAAAGTGCCGGCTCGGTAGAACTGTGCGTGGGCACCGGAACGTCTCCAGGCTCCACACCAGAGGCAGAGCATTTTCACAGAATTATCAAGCACGGCGGCCGCCACGAGGGCCACGTTTCCGCTTGATCCCGGTTGGGCAGCAGAGCGAGTGGGCGTGGCAGTGTGGCAGTGTGGCTTGGCCATGCCCGGGCTGTCTATTTTCACCACAAGCTTAGGGAGGCAAATGAAAATTGCACGCAAGGCCAAGTGCGGACCGAGGGTTGAATGGATCCTAACCATCCCACACCCGGCTGAAAGAGTGAGCGGCTTTGCTCTTTTCCATCCTCAACTCTTATTGGCACAGCGGGCATCCCTCCATCTCCATCCGCGAGCACACCTCACCTTCTTCCTCTGTCGCTTCCTCTTGCTTTGAGAGCGTATACAACCGCAATCTCGGCGTCAACCCAACACGTACTGCTTGGACCGCAGCCGCGCACACCAGCGACGGCCGGCGAAGACACATCCTCGTCACCTTCAGCTCTCGCATCAACCTTGGGCCATGCAGCGCAAGGCATGGATATAGCTTTGCGCTCCATCAGCAGCAGCAGCAGCTATTGTAGAACCAGCATCGTTCCACTCGACTATCTGCAGAAACACCACACTTGCCGCTTCTATGAATGGACCGGTCCCATCCCATTCCACGTCCAAGCCGTAAGCGCTCCTGATCCACCAGCGCACTCTCCTCGACCAACCCCGACTCCACACAAGACGCCCCGCCCCGCTGCTTCTTTGCTCATCGCAGCGTAATCAGCCAAGATGATGTCCACTATCCCAGACCCCGTACTCGTTCTGAGCATGGACCAGGTGCAGAAGATGGATCAGCTCGGACTGGACCAGCTCGCTGACCTGTGGCATGGTGAGCCGCTGACGTGCCGGCCCCTCCCTGCTGCTGCAAGGAGAGTGGGAGTGCGCTGACACCTTGCCCTGCCCCTTTTGTCCGTCCCCTTGCAAAGTCTTCACCAAATGCGCAGAGATGCTCGAATCAGGCCGCAGGCTCGAAAACCTCTCCTGGCGCCTGTGGTTCCGCGAGGCGCACCTCGTCTTCGACCCCTCGCAGGCGCACTCGCGCGCTGGCTCCAGCTTCGGCTCTGCATCTGCGCTGCCGAGCAGCATGGAGACCAGTCCGCTGCCGACACCGCACTACGGCCGCAGCCGTGCGGGAAGCATGAGCTTTGGCGCGGCCGCTGCCGCTGCGGGCGCAGGCGCTCAACGAACCACCACTACCGCTTCTGCTCCTGCAGCTGCCAACATGAACAGCGGCGGCATTGACAGCCGCGAAAAGGCGTGCGCCAACGGGTTCGAGGACCCTGAGAGCGATGCGGACGTCACCAGCCTCAGTGGCGGTGAGGGGGGCGGCGCAAGTGCAGAGGACGAGTTCGAGGACGTCAGCGACGACGAAGGCGACGGCGACGAAGCGCGCGGACAGGGCGACACGTTCAGGCCATACGCATCGGACGTTACTGCGGACAAGAACAGGGGGAGCAAGGGCAAGCACAACTACAGCTCGTCCAGCACGCTCTCACACAGTCCACACGCCGCCGCGGACAACGCGAGCGCATCGACGGCCACGCGGCTTTCACCCACCGCCAGCCCCGACCGGGGGCGCGCAAGCGCAAGGGCGCGGGCGAACGAGCAGACTCTGCCTGAAAGCTCGACAGCGGGTCTGCAAGCCGCGCAAGCGTGCCAGCGTGCAGCCCCATCATTGGCGTCTTGCGCAGCAGTGGCGCCACTATCAGATGTCCATGGCGGTAATATCGGTGGCCAGCGTGCCAGCTCGGCAGACACTGCAGCGACAGCGACAGCAGTGGCGGACACACCGAGACGGGAGCGGGAGAGAAGGGGCAAAGACCAGTCGCATTCGCATCGAAACCATCATCAACATCAGCAGCAGCAGCGCCGTCGGCCCGTCAGCTTCCAAGCCGTCATCGAGCGCCTTGCGTTACCTGGCACCAACGTCAGTACGCACGCCGACGCGAGCAGCAGCGGCGTTGGCGCCGCCTCCTCTTCGTCCGCCACCGAGGCTGCCGGCCATGCGAGGGCAAACGGCGGCGCGGCACACCCGTGCGGCAAGGGTTGCGTGGCCACAGGCGCAGGCGAGACGGAGCGCGAAGCTTTCCTGCGCGAGCTGCGCCGGCCAATCCCGCCGCTGCCGGCCGCCTCGCGCCCGCCTCTTAGTTCCGATAGGCGCATGGCGGGCGAGTCAGAGTCCACGGCTGCGAGTGCGGGCGCGGCTGCAAAACAGCAGGCACAGGCGCACACGTCGGCACCCCTGCAACCGCAGGCCAGAACCCCGCGTGCTCGGTCCGCGGAGGAAGGATGCTGCACATGCCGCTCGCGCGGCGTCGGGCCCGGCAACCGGCCAGGGCAAGGGCTGGTGCCCACTGCTCCAGCGCCGGCTTTCGTGTCGGGTTCCTCTGCGACGCAAGCGGTGGAGCAGGAAGGCGAGCAGCAACGGTCGCGCATGTGGAGCAACCGCAGCGCGGATCCCATCGTGCAGAATACTCAGGTCGTGATTGATGCTGTCGCTCTGCTTCCTGCCCCTGCTCCGATTGCGTCACCTGCACCTACGCCTGCCACACAAGAGACGCGGCGCGATCCCACAGACGCTGCGCGGTCAGCAGATGAGGAGCCTGCCGGAGTGGACGTGGAGGACAAGCGCATGGAGCAGGAGCAGAGGGAGAAGGTACAAATGAAGGCAACCGCTGAGCAGGCATCAGAACCTTCAGCGCCTGCTGCTGTCGACGATGGAGCCGGCGCACCCGAAGTGTCGATAGAAGGCAAAGCGTCCACAGCGGCCAAAGCGTTGAGCGGCACGAACAAGGCTCATGCGAACGCACACACGCATGCCCACCGCGTACACACTGCAGGCCGCCTCCAAGGCCGCAGCAAATCTTCCCTTGGCCTGCACCGCGCCACGGCGGGTGGGCGCTCGCACCGCACTCTGGCGCATGCACATGCGCTTACCGGCCACGGGCACCAGCAGCACCAGTATGCGATGCAGCAGTCACTTGCGGCCAGGCATGCGCGTGAAGGCAGCAATGCGAGCGTTAGCAGCAACGGGAGCAGCAATGCTGGTGCCATCGGCGCTCCTCCTCCTCCTCCCCCTGCTATTGAGAAGCAGAGGAGGGCTAGCCACGGCTCCGTGGGCAGCAACCTCGCCATGACAAGGTCTGACACTGTCAAGAGCCGCTCACCTGCGCCTGCGCACACGGTCGTGCCGCAGCCCACAGCTGCGCCAGCTGCAGCTGGAGCCCTGGGGCAGGTGCAACCCCCATCACGGCCCTCAGCAAGCCCGGCGAAAGGCCAGGCAGCGACGTCGCCTCCCACAAAAGCCACTCAGGCGATGAGCACCGCCCCCAAGCGCAAGCCGGTCACGTTCACCATGGGCGGCGACGAGTCGGACGAAGAGGCCGAGGGCTCGCAGTCGAGTCGTTCCGTCGGCCAGCGCTGCGCCGCTTCATCGAGCGCTGCCACCGCGGCCGTGCCTGCGCATACCAAGAAGCATGTACAGCTTGCCCCGCCATCGGCTGCTGTGAACGAAGAAGTCACAGAGGATGACGAGTGGTCGAGCGACGACTCGTCAGAGGAGGACGATGCGGTCAAGGCCGCCGAGGCAGCGAGGCTGGCCAGCCGCAAGCGGGAGGAGGATCTTTTCAAGAAGGTGCCGATCCGCAGCAAAAGCGCGGCGGACATGCGCACGCTGCAGCCGCAGCAGAGCATCAGCACATCAAGCGCCAGTCCACCACTGCAGCCTGTGCGCGGCATGCTCTCCTCTCTTTTCCACCCGGGGACCGAGCCGTCGCACTCGCCGCCTGGCCAGCTGGCCGGCCGGCCTCACGCGTCTGCTGCCGACTTGCGCAACATGGGGGGCATGAGCTCACTGCGCATGTCCGCCGTCGACCGCTCCGCCACGACCAGCTTAACGTCCGCGCCGCCGGGCAAGACGACGTTCGAGCGCTCGGCGGCAGCGACGAGCCACGGTGCCGCCGCGATGCACCTTCCGCGGACGCGATCGAACCTTCGCAACTCCAGCGGCTTCATCGGGATCGGCGAGAACACCACCCTGCGCACCAGCAAGTCGGCCGTCGCGCTGCCCCTGCTCAACATCACATCGTCCAAGTCGACGACGAGCATGGCGCAAGCGGCCGCTGAGGCGGCCATGCACACGGACACTGGCTCCGTGAGCAGCCTGCACCACCCGAGCGAGTCAGGCACCTCGATCTCCTTCAGCACGGCAGATGGCGTGCTCGGCTCGTCGTACACTTCATTGCGCGCTTCCCGGGACGGCAGCAGCAGTGGCGGTGGTTGGCGTGACAGTGTCGCGCTCGCCAAGCTCAACGAGCTTGCGGGATCGCGCGGCTCGAGCAATGGGCACAGCAACAATAACATCAACCACAGCAGCAGGGTCAACGGCCGCCGGCAGCGTTCAAACGAGCCTCGCAGCCATTCTCACCAGCGGGCGGGCCACCACGAAAGGGACGGGCCGTCGCCATCGTCGTTGCTGGCGCACGAGCACCACGAGCGGGAGCACGAAGAGTGGTCGCCGCAGCTGCAGGTCGTTGGGTCACAGCCGGATATGAACCGTGCCTGGTACGACACCAGCGCTGCTGCTTCTGCAGAGGATGCGTCGGCGCCGTCGTCGTCGACCGCGACGCCACGGCAGATGTCGGCGGTACATGCGCACCACCACCGACTGCGCGCCGCAGCTGTGCCGGTTGAGCTGCCAGAAGGTGCGGCGCCGCAGACGCCACGGACGACGCGCCGCAACATGCTGCGTGACGAGCTGAGCGAGAGCCTGCGCCAGAACCTGCTGTGGGAGCGCCAGAGCCGCAACCGCATGCTGGGCATCATCCAGGTGCCGATGCCTCCCGCCAAACAGCTGCAGCCGCAGCCGCAGCAGCTTTCGTCCTCAACGAGCGCACGTGCCTCCACGCCGCCTGTGCTGCGCAAGGAGACGGTCCTCAGTGGCGGTGGGATCCGGCCGCTAACATCTACGCGGACACACAGCGAGACGTCTGCGCACATGAGCCGCGAGTTGTCAACCAGCGGCAGCGGAAGCAGTCGCGATGGGCAGCAGCAGCAGCGCGAGGCAGTGAGGCGCTCGCAGAGCGAGTGGGGCGGGTCATTCCACCACACCGGCTGGTGATCAAGTACGCATGAGCATCTGGACAGGGGAGGGTGCAATTTCTGTTGGTGCTCGCACATTTTGGCTGCTGTATTGTACAAGCGCAAATGAGCAGGCCATCGCACTTGAATTTGGTTTCATGCATGCAGCACGCTGCGAACCTCGAGAGAATGTATGATGTATGCTAGTATGACGGGTCTACCAGCGCAGACGGTGAGATTGAGATTGCCAGCACCTACCCATGTACCTACCTACCTACCTCGCTCCACGTTGTGCACCTCGCCGGGGGTTGTGCGACTGCACCATGTATATTTGGGGCGGTGCGAGCGGTCAACCAGGGGGGCAGTTAGATAAGTGAGGATCGTGTTGCAAGCCAGTGACATGTATTCAAGAAAAGATTTGGAACGCAAGCCAGGTAGCCGGCCAAGTGGCCTGTGGACATGTCTACGGAGTGGCTCCATATTGTAAGAACAAAAACAATCGTAATTGCCATCTGATAGATAGTTTCGAACTTTCAGTAGTTGTGTAATTTCCAGATGAAGTCACCTGCCTTGTGTCAAATTAGGAAGGTGTTCAGAACTGAGGCGTCTTTTTACTCGAAAACTACTGTCGCATTTTGGACGAACTTGTAGACTTACAATGCCTGTTCGGTGGAAATCTGGAGGTTACTGAACGGTATGTGTCAAAGTCGATTTCACTTGTTGGAGTCAAATCTTCACTTTGCGACTTTTGAACGAAACCAGGTGCACTTGTCGGCCGAGAGCTTGTTGCTGCCTTGCGGGGAAATAGTTATCTTGGGTTCTTACCAGCCCCTTTTGAGTTGAGGACACGTGCCTTCGCACAATACTTCACACTGTTCAACGCTCTACCCTGTTCCAACCCTTTCGCATCGTATCTGGGCTGCATTAGCAATCGTTGAGAAGGCAGCGAGCATCGTTATTCCAGCAAAACCCCAGTGTTCATGAGGGGTGAGACTGGCGCGCGGCTCCCTGCAGGGCAAAAGAAATTATCACGTTCAGATCGTCACAGGCCTTCTGATAACGTCCACAATGATGTTCTTGGTACCGATCTGCTTTGGATTCAGCTCTGGAATCAGAATGACTGAATGGCCTGAACAGTGATGCGTGAGATGAATGGCAAACACATCAATGCGCGTTCCCAGATTCCAAACTGCCTTAGGAAGCCAGGACTACCCCAGGCTGTCAACAGTCCAAACCCCAAGAGTGCCCACTACCCTAGCTGAGCAAGCTGCGCAAACACAGAGCCCTTGTCCTTATGCAGGCTTGTGCGGCTTGGTTAGCGGCCTAGCGTCGTGCCACAGAGGGGTCCGGGTTGGCGTGCCTTCGCGCCTGTGACCCTCGGGGATTTGAGTAGAAGCCACTTCCTTATGCAGGCTGAATCCTCGAGTTTGGGCTAAACCTTCATTTTGAGATTTCGATTATATTTAGCAGGGTGCCATCTTCCTTTGCTGTCGTTGTGTCGCGTCGACGCAAACAAAGTCCCACTATGCTCGCCCAGCCCTTTGGCGCGAGCCGGAGCGTCAAGTCAGCATCTTACGAATGCTTCGCTCGCGGCATGTTCTGCTTTTCACCTCAAGTCTTCCAACTGTCCAGTAGAGAGCTCCATACACGGTGCTGTGTGAAGATTGTGACAAGAAATGCACGGTATGGCATATGGATGACGAAGACGTAACACGACGTGCCTAGCGTGACGCGAAGAGTCCTAGACGGTCCTCGACGTCTCACGTCAGCCCGATTTCGTCAAGGAGCCCTAATGGGCCATTGACCCCCATTGATGACTTTCTTCATAAAAAAATGTCCTAGCCGAACACCCATTTGACCCTCGTCAAAAACTCATGCAAATCCGATCAAGTCGTATATTGGCTTGACAGTGCATACCAACGAGCTGTGCCACGAAAGTGCCTGTCATAAAGGCCTGCCACCGGCCGAACGACGGTGTCACCGTGGCTTCCTTGGGGCTTCAAATGATACGGAACTCGACTCCAACTACTGGAGAGTCCTAGGCTTTCCCCATGCCGTTTAAGACGCGTAGGTTGCACAAGCTGCCTTGGCTTTCGCGGTGTTTCTGTGTGATTTGACGCCAAAAAGCCTGTGCCGGGGGCAGGGGCTACAAAACAGGTACTTTTGTGGCACAGGTCATAGTGGCAGGAGGAGTATGCATTGTCAAGCCAACACCGTCTGCTCCTAGAGAAGCTGGCAAAACAGGCGGCCAACCCCTGCAAAGTATACCAACTGATCACCAGAGATGACATGCATGGTTTCCCACACGTGGTCGCCAGCCCTGCGAAGCGTTCCGGCATTGGGCCATGGTCTTCGTGGAACTGCTCAAGACCAGCGTAAATGGCAACGCATAACTGCTCACCGCCTTCGTCTATGGCATCCGTTGGGGCTTCGCCATGTCACTTCCTCAGCGCTCCACTGACGCCTTCATCGAACTCCTCACCTGGATCGTCCCTTGGATTGGCTTCTCGCTGCAAATACGCATTTGACAATTGTGCTGAGATCGCCTCCGTGTGCGCTAAACACTGAGCTTGTCGCGAAAGTGCGCGAGCTTGGCGGAGGCAAATTCTGCACCAATATCAGTGCGCCCTTCCAACGGGCGGCCAAATCAAGTGATGGTCTCACTGCTTTACCGCTTGCCACAGCTCGGGGCGCCCTGATGCTTTGGGGGGGAGGATGTGGGTGTTGAACAAGCTGGCATAGAAGCGGTAGGCTCAACAGGTCATAATGCTCGAGATCGGGCGGCACGAGCTGCCCAGGCCTTTCGGCCGAGAGAGTAGTAGCTGTGACACTTTCTCGCCTGACTCTGCACTGTGGGCACTGCGTGGGTGGGCTGTAGGGTGTGAGATTGCTCACTGTATGACTTACGTGCTCGCCTTCGCAGTTTCCTTTTGACTGCTGCAGTGCCGCACCGTCATGACCAGCTTTTGCAGTCTGAATAGAATCCCGAATCGTCAGAATAACCAAAACGGAATATGTGACATGCTGCTGCTGACTATAACGTGACCGAGGTTGGAAAGAGATGTCCTCCCTCCCACAGCAAAGCCGCAAGCGTGCTGTAGCACAGCCTTAAAGTTAGGCAGGTCGATCGAGGGGCCGCTGCGTCAAAGGCGTAACCTCGACATCACCGCCGCCGCCGCCGGACGAACCAGGATCAGGGGCACCTCCAGTGGTTTCAAAGGCGGGGTGGTGTACCCGTCTCGTGACACACAGACCGTGTTCTCTGCCGTGTTTACTGCAAAACATCTGCTCCCTACATCGCCCTGCATACATTGCATCTTTCATGGCACCCTGAAAGAAACAGTCCGGACGGCTTCGCCTCGCCAGCAGCGGACGGTGCAGCGCGTGCGGTGGGGGTGCGCCTGCCTGTGGAAGAAAGACAGGGAGAAGAAAGTCAAGGCAGAGAGTCAAGCTACGCACGGCACGACGGCCCGATCGAACCTCGCTCCATGTGCTCTGGCGATCCTGTGCGCCGACCCGACGGGGCACGAACACATCCCGCGGACGTGCGACTGTCGCCCTCTGTCGTGTCGCCGGTGCTCGGCGCACATCAGATGATTCTGCCGCAGCAACAGCAGCAGCATGCAGGTCATGACCACGATTACGCTCATGTTCATGCTCAAGGACATGCGCAAGATCGGGGACAGCGACAGGTGCCGCCGAATGCAAACATGATCAAAGCCACGCTCGACTCTTCCGCGCCTGTTCCCGCTGCCTCTGCACCCTCGTCGAAGTCGACGCCTTCCCCGCATGCGGGATCTGGGTCCGTGGAGCAGAAGCTGATCGAAGCCGTTGCGATGGAGGTGCAAAAACAGCAGCAGCAGCAGCAGGACGCCCAAGCTACCCATACTCCTCTTCAGACCCCGCAGCGAAGAACGGGGCGAAGACGCGGAGCTTCTTCACAAGACATGAGCCTCGACCATCCGCCGGCGCGCTTCCAGCCTGCTTCGCCTCTCGGTGCATTCCAGCACCAGCAGCAGGCAACCCAGAACCAGCAGCAGACATCGCATTCACCGTGGGACCTCTCAGATCCTTCCGCAGACTTCTTCACACCTACTACCACCACACCGCACGACGAACGTTCGCATTCCCAACAACACCAATCGCAGCAGCGCCATTATCCCCAGCAGCAGCAACAGCAGCCGTTGCCGCAGGAGAGCTCTGAACCATACCAACATCTTCCCCATGCTCATGATCAGTCACATGCCCACTCATACTCACATTCATATTCCCAGCCTCACTCGGCACCGCAGTCACATGCACATTCAAATGCTCATTCACAATCACAAACACAATCACAGCAGCCCCAACACCAGTATGCTTCCTCCGTCACCGCAATGCCCGTGTCGACTTTGCGCCTGGACGACGCCCGGCAGCGCGAGGAACAAAGTCACCAGCACCACTACCACCAACAACAGCAACAGCAGCATACCTACTACCACCACTACCCCCAGCAGGACCAGAACCAGCACCATCTGCACCACCAGCAGCTGTCCATGAGCATTAGGCGCGCTGCAGTCGGCGGACTCGAGTCACCCATCGGCCTGATGCATCAGCAGCACCTGCCTGCCGTCACCAGCAACACCAACAGCAGCGCAGGCCCGCAGGAGCGTGCGGGCGTCAACAGCAGCAGCTTGTACAACCGCGACCCGGACGAACTGCGCGCCATGCTCGCTACGCGCGAGGAGGCGTGCAGCCAGTCGCCCACAGCAAAGCATGCATACAGCCTCTCGCCCCCGTCTACATCTGCTCTGCCTACTACTACCTCTACTGATGCCGCTGCGGCTCCGTCTGCGTGTTCGTCGCGCGCACGCATGAGCCGCATGCTACCCGCCGGCGAAGTGCCGCCGGCCGCCAGCGCGTCCTCGGTGTCGCGCAGCGCTCCCGCTCCCGCTTCAGCCAACAGCAGCAGCGGGAGCGGCGGAAGAGGAGGCAGCGGACAAGGATCTCAGAGAAGCCCGCGCCGCTCTGCGCAGATGGTCGCGCCCAGCAGCTCACCAGGCGCGCTGTTGCACAGTCGCAGCCGCACGAGTAAACCGGTGAGTGGAGCCTCGTGCGCAAAGAAACCTGGCGCGTGTTCGTGATGCATCGCCTTTCCTGACTGGTCCTCTTCTCCCTTACTCTGACCTGCTCCTCGAACTAAACGACAGAACTCGCCGCCCGACGCCATGGCTCGTGCAGCGCTCGCGCCCCAAAACGCACATGTTCATGTGAGGAGCCACACGCACAGCCTCGGCCAGATGGCGCTTGCCATGTCGTCATCATCCTCCACCCCTCCTGCCTTACAGCAGCAGAACAACGGCGGCTCCCCGATCATGGATGCGTCGGCCAGTTTACCGAAGGGTGCGAGTCACCACCAGCAGCTGCTGCCACATCACATTGCTGCTGGTAGTGTGGGCGGAAGACGCGGTAGCGGTGCCAGGGGTGGTGCTAGCAGCACTGGCGCTGGCAGCAGCAGCGGCGGCATCAGCCAAAGCCAGAGCAAGCTGCTCGTTCCTGTCCCGCCGGGATACCGCGACTCGGTCATCTTTACCGGCGCGCCACACGGCCGGCAACTGTCGAGCGGCACGATGGGGCACCCGCACGGTGGCGCCGGCAGCGGGGTGCCTCTGCGTTCCGTCTCGCCGAGTGGCTCCATTTCGTCGAGCCAGCACAGTCGGGCCGTCTCGTCCCAGTCCTCCGTGCTCTCCTCCTTCTCCTCGCGCCATCACCACATGAGCGACTCGAGCGTTGGCTCCTCGGCCTACGCCACGACCGACATCTCTATCGATGGCGGTGCCGGTGGTGGACGTACGTCGGCGTCGAACACGTCCATGTCCGCGTCCGCATCCCGCGCTTGCTCCACGCCCGACACGGACGACGTCCTCTCCATGCACAGCGGAAGTATCGACGTCGACAGCGCCGGAGCCGGAGCCAGCCACTTCAGCAGCGTCTCGCTCTCTTCTGCAGCTGCAGCGGCCGCAGCGGCGCAAAAGCGGTCCAAGTCGAAGATCGACGATGCGGACCGCAAGCGCATCTGCGAGTACGCCGCGGCGCATCCACGCCAGCGACAGGGCGACATTGCCGCTGTATTCGACATTGAGCGCTCGACCGTCAGTAAGATCCTCAAGAACCGCGACAAATGGCTCGCCATCGACCTCGGTGACGTGTACCTCAACCGCGACCGCTCGATCAAGTACCCGGACATTGAGCGTCGCCTGCTCGACTGGGTCCATGGCGAGCTGGAGAGCGGCAGCATGCCGGGTGACGAGCAGCTGCGCGAACAGGCGATTGCTTTTGCGAGGCAGACCGCCGCTGGTGTCGGAGGAGGCGGGGGCAATGCGGCCGCTAATCACGAATTCAGACCGACCGATTCGTGGATTGAGACGTTCAAGATCAGGGCAAAGTTGCCAACCAGGCTCGATGCCTCTGTTGAGGCTGTCTCGCAGTCGCAGTCACAAACCCAAAGTCAATCGCAGTCGCAAACGCCGTCAGAAACAAGCACAACACCAGCAGTCGATGCCCGTGGTGGCTCATTCATGGCCTCCACCGGGCCAAGCACAGCGCCGTCTCCATTTGCATGGAATGGTGCCTCTTCGTCACACAATGCCTCTGTTAGCAGCACCGCCTCTAGCCTGAGCGAGCTCGGTCTCGGGCTCGCTCTTCAAGATGCGCGCTCGCACTCATCTGATCCCAGCGATTCGGCCATGTCGTCCAGCGCTACTTCGCAAGCTACGCCGCGTAGCGTGCAGCGCTTCACGAATGTCATTACTGGCGATGGCCACAGTGACATTTACTGTCGCTCACATGAGGGTAGAGTCAACGAGCACCAACAGCTACAGCAACCTGGTCTCGCGCGCTCTTTCTCCAGTACAGAGATCAGCGATACACAGCTCTTCTCGATGCCGGCAAAGCGACGTAAAGGTCTCTCGGGCCGTGCTGTTTCGCCGACGGTGACCGAATCTGTCTCCATGGACAGGGGTGCGGTCGCCTCCCCGCGCGCCGCCAGTGGCCGAGCACGACAGGAGGCCCCGCGCAGGCAACGAGACCAGGAGGAGACTCTGAGCGGCGCGCTCCAGCTCGATCTGCGCGGGATCGATTCGATGACCCCGAGACACCAGGGTATTGCGCAGGTGTCAGGCATATCCGCTTCCCTACACGACCCAGTACCAGCAACAGCATCAGTGCCGCTACATATGCATGCGCCAGCACCGGCACCGACAAGCGGCACGACCTTGGACGGCGCGACTATGCTTTCATCGAATGCAGAGCGCCTCGTCAACGCCCGCCCACTCGCCGGGGACTTCATGGAGACTTCCTCACCCGCTCAGACGGGATCGACAGAGGAGGGCCGCCCGATCAGCGTCGACGAAGCGCGGGAAAGCTTGGATTTGGTATTGCGTTTCCTTCGAGAGCAACCAGTGGATTTCTGTCCGCGCGATCATTTTCTGGTGTTGTGAGTTCTTCTCTCTTGCGGGCATTTGCGCGATCAGTCTCGACCTTAAAGCGCTCATCCTGGACAATCAATACCTTTGCAGCGGGCATCTTCAAGGGTCTTTAGCAGCATTACCATCCGACATGCGCTCCGATCGAAGCAGAAGTGGCACCATAGAAGGAGGATAGCTCCTGGACCCACCATAGTAGTAGACTTTAGGCATTTCTTCAGACATTCACAACCAACAGTGCCCAATGGGTTCGGCTGAGATCGTGTGGATCTTGACGGACATATGGGCTCTCACAATGCACACACTCATACACTCTTTTGGCCCCTTCTTTTGCTTTCTTAGCACAGCATTGCATGGTGAAATTGGATGTGTGATTCAAGAAGAGAGGTTCTATAGCCATGTTCATAAAAGGTATTGATCCAGAGGCTCGCCGAGCACGCGCTCAATTGCACGCACGAGATCTTGAGCGTGCTCGACAATCTCAACATCAGCCCTGCCGAGTACCTCACTGAGGAAGGGGGCGGTCTCGGGCACCAAAGACAGCAGGTCTTCACCCACGGTACTCCAGAATGTCTCCAGGACAATCAGCGCAGCAAGCACAGTCTCCGTCTGCGATGAGCGCGCCTTAATGAGAAGCTCGCGGTTAAATGTTTGGAGCACTGCGTCTTCTGGAACGACTTGTGCGATTGCGCACAGCGCAGTTGCTGTCTCTTTAGCGACCATGTCCACGCCATATTCTCCTGCGATATTGAGACCCTGCACAAGGACTGGGACGGTACGCCCAGCACGCGCAGTATTCCAAAAGTTGCCTTCATCGTGTTGCGCGCTTTTAGCTAGACTGGCCATCATCGCAGCCCACAGAGCTCTGTCGTCAATGACTCCATCGGCAAGGGCTGTGAGTCCCTCTAGAGTAAAGTCTAGCGCAATTGCGTAGTAGCTCGCGACGAGAACCTTCAGCTGATCTTGGAGCTTTGTAAAGAAGCAATAGAATGTCAGGCAGCGCGATCTGACCCGTGCGTCCTTCAGAGGAAGCCCCTCCTCCACCAGATCAACTGCAGCCCAGTCGTAAAGGCGCAAGAATAATGGCCGGAAGGTGTTCTCGTTTAGCTTGAGGATCATCTGGATGAAGGCACGGCTGCAGGCTGCTTCAGTCTTATCGACTTCTGTGGTGGAGTTGTTGACCTGGCGCAGATCGAAGACTTTGAGAATGAACCGGAAGACGTGCTTGTAAATCCTTGCTGTAGTAGTGCGATTGACATGCGATAGTAGCCGGCGCAGTAGGTCAAGGATAGCAATCAACGGCAAAGTTCCAGCAGACACCTTTTGGTCCCATAGAGCGCTGAGGCATGTCAAGATTTCCTCGGGCTGGTAGTACCGAGTTAAAGTGCTTGCTAGTGGTTGCGGCGATCCCCTCGAAGCGACGGTCAAGTCGATGTTTAGCCTTATGACGGTTTGAAGGTTGGATGTCATGAATGTGGGCGAGGTCTTGGACAAGCGGTTGAGCAGCTGGAGGGCAGACTGCAGGACCCCTTCGGGGCACCGCTTTTCAAGAGCCGCCTCGCAGACGGACACCATCTGTGAGAGCTGTGGGATCAAGCGTGGGCCCAATTTCGGCACAAGGTTGGACAAGGTGCCAAGGAGAATACCTTGATGAGCACTGGAGGTCCGCGCAAGAGCGATGAGGGAGGGCAAGCTTGGTGCCCAGGAGGCTCCATCCTGTGATTTGGCGTCCTCGCTGAGTAGGAGCAACAGACGTGAAGCGCTCCCGGCCAAGTCAACTGACTCGCTTCCTGCAGCCAGAATCGTGACAGGCGTCAGGTCGCCAAGGTGCTCGCCGATAGACGCACGATCAGCAAAGCTTCCCACTTCGCAACGGCGAAGCAAAAGGTTGATACCACGCGGCACAGTCTGAGGAGAAACGACAGGTGTTAAAGAAAAGAAATACGAATAAGTGTGTTCCAACAGAATGCTCACCTTCTTTACCCGCAAGAGCTCAAGGACAAATGCAACATGACTGTCGGATGGCATGGATGTCGTGCAATGTTCAAGAAGCCGTTCACTAACTGTATTGACAGGTGTAAGTGAGGTATCTGCATACGCTAGAGCCTTCTGGGAGGCAAGCTGAAGAATTTCTTGAGATGGTTCAGACGCTGCAATAGCTCTTGCAATGAAAGACAGGATGGCTGCCCCCTGTCGCGGACCATTCTGAAGCGCCGGTGCGTGCTCTGAATTCGTGTCTGCCAGGCGGTCGAGGAACACTGAAGAAGCCGCAGTGATCGGGTCTGCTTCACCAATAGCTACCAGTCTTTCGACCTCTTGTAAGCACTGCGTCAGCGCCTTTCCTTGCATCGCCTGGCCGTACTGTGCAAAGACGGCAAGCGGTAATTCAAGTGCAACATCTCGCGCATCACTGCGGCTCGACTTGAGGATCTTGTTGGTGTGCCGGTCGATAAGTAGCATGAGTGTAGGGCCAAGGAAGTCTGCAGGTCCTAACACGTCGATGAGCAGCTTGAACACCGATGTACGTCGGTGGCGAGGCATATGGTTGGCAGCGCCGGTGAAAATGCGTAAAAAGTCGCGGCAGCGGAGGAAGAGTGCAAATTCGTCGGCGCCCTTGAGCTCGCTTCGCACATTCGCTGTCAGTGCAGGCACAATGTCGCGGATTGTCGACTCGACGATGGCGAAACTTGCTTGATCGTCACGCGACAAGACGGAAGAGCCGACAAACGTAAAAATCGGCATCACGTTGTGCACAACCTGCTCAGGCGCATAGTGTGCGACTTTGGCCATCAATCGGAGTACGGCGTGCAAGAGCGAGCTGCTGAGAGGTAGCTTGATGATGGTGGCGAGGGCATCTACGCGGAAGCTCTGCATAATGGTTGGATCTTTGTTAATATCAGGCCCGAGACCGGCATTTAGTGTGCCGAGAGCGTGCTGGAGAACAAGCTCGGAGTTGAAGAGGCCGCTGTTGCGCTGGTCAACAATGACCTTCATGTCCTCGAAGAGCTCACCAACGAGAGAGCTGGAAAGGGACACCTTGCGGTCGTGCGCAACATCAAGCAGAATCGACAATGCGCGTGCCGCTGAGCCATTATCCACTGCGGCATCCTCGGTACGGCGTAGCTTTTTGGAGGGTGGCATGTCGCTTGCAGCACTGTTGCCAAGTGTCGCGTGTCGGAAGTGGGCAAGCGCTGCTGTGAAGATGCCGGCGTCCAATGGGAGGCGTCGCAGGCAGGTCGACAAGGCAGCAGAAGTTGACTCGCGTACAAGACCGATCTGCGCAGCCAATGTCCGTACCGCCTGCTGGCGTAGGTCGGCTGGAACGGATTGGAAAACCGCTGCCAATGCAACGCAAGCGTATTGTCGAACCAAGTCTGCAACGAAGATATCGGAAGATCAGCCTTTGGTTGCATTGGTAAGCTCTTTGAGACATACTCTGTGGGCTTTTGAGCGAAGACAAGAGGAAGCGCCACGCATCCGAACCTCCTTCCAGGCTGGCCCGCGTGCTCCGATCGAAGACTCCAAAGAGCAGACGAAGGCATTCGCGGTCATTCCCTTGAATCACTTGCACCTCTTCGACTTGAGCGACAAGCGATTTAAGACCGTTGAGTAGGATCTGGAGTTTGTGGGCCGAGCGTACACTTTCTAAAATGGAAAGCAGTGCCACCTTTGCCGCATTGTTGGGCCAGCAAACTGTGTGCGAGAGGAGCCAGCAGAGTACAGCATTCTTGAATGCTGCCTCTTTCCTCCCATCCGCTTTTGTAGCCGTCAAACGCACAGTGCAGAATGAGTGTAGGTGCTGCGAATCGCGCACGAAGGCCTCTGCCCCTGTGCCAGCGCCGGCATCGGTGTCAAGCACAGCGCCCAGGAAAGTAGCAACATCGTTTGCGTGCAAATACTGCAGTTGCTGCGAAGAGGCAGCACCATAGATCACATCGAAAGCAAAGACGGCACGGTCTTGGGATCGTCCATGATTGGAATGCACATTTTGGATGCTGCGAAGGCAAGCAGTGGCGGCGCGTCGAATGTGCTCTTCAGGGTCGGCGAGCGAATGCAGCACTGCAGGAATCAGGGTTTGAAAATCAACAGCTGGAGCCTGCCCAGCATAAGTCGTGGAGGGCATAAAAGCCTGCACGAGTGCGCGGGCGTGAACCAAAGCCTGAAGTCTAGTCGCTGTCGCTACTCCCTTGTCCGTCCACACCTGCGCAAGGCAGGGCAACGCGGCCTGCTTGAGCCCTGCGAGCCAAGAACCGAGTAGCTGCCATGCGTGTATGGAGGCTAGACCGCCGTGGGTGCCGTTGCCAAAGGTGACGATGCTGCGATAGCACGTGTCAGCGAAGCGTGCGGCGACACTCTCGTCTCCAATGTAGAATTGCTGCGAAAGCCTCGCTTCGTCGCCGGCTAGCGAGGTCGTTTGCGCAGCGACGAGCGCAAGCGCGAGCAGCGCCACAGTTTTAGGCGCCACGCCTCTATGGTTGGCGAGACTGGCCAGCGCAGCGTCCTTGAAGCTGCCGTCTTTCCCATCTTCAACGGAAAGGCTCACAGGTGCAGAGTCGAACATTGCACTCGCAAGGCGCAAAATTTCCTCGCGCTCGATGAGTTGTGCGTCATTTTGCGGTAGACGCTGTTGAGCAATGTGGATGAGGACGAGGCATGCCAATGCAGCTGGAGGTGCAGTTGCCAATTGCGTCGGTGACGATGCTGATAAAGCGATCTCCGACGTCAGCATACGTCGAGCCCAGCCCACAAAGAATGGTGTGGCATCTACAGCGCCGCGCGCGATACACGCAGCGATCTGATCGTTCGCCTTTACCAAATCCTCTTGGCGTTCGAGCGCCACCAGCGCACCGCAGAGCGTGCGCAGCTGCACGAGCAGAGCAGTTGCCCAGTTGTCAGCTTTTGTGCCTCCATTAGAGGTGGCGGGTGTTGACGCAAGTGCGCACCACGCTCGCTGTGCGAGTGATGCAGTATTGGTAGTGTAGGCAAAGAGTGGGAATACTGCACGCTCAAAGATCTTACGCGCTGCCTCCTCAGCATGTGTGCCTCCCGAGCGGGCACAGCTGGGTAGGACGTGAGAGACCATGAACGAAAGGTGTGTGCTAAAGCGTTGTGCTGCATTCTCGCTGGTCAAATTGAGGACGGACGAAGGCGTGTGAAAGAGGTCAAAATTTGCGAGGATGGCTTCCAGCACTTCTTCCGGCTTGGCAAGCTTCAGCAGCACGTTCTCACTGCTCATTTCCGCAGAAAAAAGCGTGCGAAGCACATCGACGCTGTCATCGCTCAGACGCGCAAGCACAAGTCCTTTGAGCACTTCTCGTGCTTCCGTTCGGTCATCTATTATTCCCACCTCTCCCAACCCTGGTGCAATGAGGCTGGTGTCAATTTTCGAAAGGATTGACCGGAGCGCGACGTCGCGTTCCGCCGCGTTGGACGAGTGGACTGCAAGCCAGAGCGATTGGTCTCCATCATCTGCACATGAGGCGTGTGCTGGAAGATGCGACAACGTGTTCTCCATAATAAGTTGTTGTAGTAGGACTGCGACATGCTGCTGTGCAACGCTGTCCGTCTTTGATGTAACTATTGCTTTGCTGGCCTTGTGTTTCAGTTTATGCGTGCCCTTTCCAGTCTCAGGGTCCGCAAGCGCGTGACTCTGAAGAAAGCCTTGAAGAGCTCGCTCGAAGAACTCGGGTGAGCGCTGTCGCATCTCCGCGAGGATGCGTACTCTTACTGCGTGCGCCGATTGACAATGAGTCCCTGTACTCTTGCCTTGCCCAGCAGCACTTGACGACTGCAAAGGCAGGGCGATGAGCGCCTTTCCGATGGTAACCCGCAATTCCTGCGGCGTTTGCTCTGCCAGTGCAACGCTTTTGAGAATGTCCGCTTGTGCTTGCAGATCTTCACCTTCAGTGCCACCTTCGTGGAGGCACGCAAGAAGTGCGTGGGTGAGATGCGCAAGGAACTGGTCTACCTGAAAAGCTGCGCTCTGCAGATCCTGATCCAATATTGCTTGAACTCGAGGAAGTGCGAGCAATGCACGAAGATGCGCTTTGCTGAGAAGGCACGCTGAAAGTTCTCCGTCTGATTCTTCTTGTCCTGCACCACCTGGCAGCGGAACACGGGAGCTGAGAGCATAGCAAGCTGCCAGGGTTGCCCGCGTCTCCGGCTCCGACGCGACTAGACGGGCTTCCGCATTGGGCTTTGATGGGGGCAGAATTTCTCGCAAGCAGGCACTGACGGCCTGTGTACTGAGCTCGAAGCAGCTTGCGACGGCGCAGAGCAGCATGCAAGCGGCCTTGTGCGCCTCACTCCATGCGTGAACATGGACGGACTCGGTTTGAGTAGCCTTGGTGAGAGCATGCGACTTTCGGCTCTTCTTTGCCTTGCCGATGTGCGAGTTCAGATCGGTGGAACCATTAATCGTAGCGAGTGAGCGCGCGCTGCGCGCAGCAAGCCCCGTCGCCGCCGGTAAGATCACGGCTAGAATTGCCTGGTGCTCGTCGGCACGACCGACTGCGTTGTTGTTTGTCGATTTTTTCGCCTTTCCCTGAGCTTGATTCGTGCTGAATCCAGAGGACGTTGAGCCGCACTGCGACTGCTGATTGGTCGTAAGAACGCAAAGATGCACGAGCACGCTCGTCCAAAATGCCAGCAGCGCACGATGCGGTGGCTGTTTAGATGCAGATATCGATGTCGATGATGAAGCGCCTGCTGACGAGGTTGACGAAGAAATGAGCGATGCGACCCATCGCAAAAGCGCAAGAGCGTTAGTGGAGCGTATATCCCGTGTAAGCGCGGTGAGGAGTGTGCTGATGGGTAACCCTGGCCCAACCAAATCGTCAGCCTCTCGGTCACCATCTGCAGAGGCTTTCTTGAGATGTTGTTGGTATGGGGCAAGAAAAGAGGCGAGGAGCGGAGCCTTGCTCAAGTCTGCGATCTGGACTACTCGGGCAAATTGCGGTGTCGCGTGGTACGGGAGAAAAGCCGATATGAAGAGATGGGTGTTGAAGTCGTGTACCCTGTGGGTAGTATGTGCTAGAGGTCAGCGCCGTCCGAGCAGAAGAAACCGTCGCGAAATATTGTGAAACCCACCTGAAGCGCCTTACAAGCCATTCGATACACTTGCTGGCACTCTTTTCAAGCAGAAGCGCACCGAACTGATGAAACCAAGCAGCGAGCGCAGCGTCGATCTGCGCATTCTCCTCCTTCCCCAGCACGGTCCGGTCTCTAGTAATGCTACTTTGTCCAAAGAGAAGCTCCACAGCCGACGCGCTTTCTGCGTCTTTGCTCCCCTGAGCACTGCCTTCTGCTCCGCCGGCCCAGCTGCCGGCTACATGAGGGTGAGAGCGGCACAGCTCATCCCAGCCATTGACCGCAATGGCATGTACCGTGCGCAGGTCTTGGCGTGAGGCATCCCGGCTGCTGAAGAGGTACGAGGTTGGTGCATGTGCATGGCGCACCGCCGCGGAGGTGGTGAGGCGCTGCGCATTGAGCGACCGCAGTGAGGACAGCTGCGAAGAGAGGGCGGTAGCCATGGCGATAGTGCCCGCCCTGATCTCCCTGGCGGTATGTTTGCCACCCGCCTGCAAAATAGAAAAGATGCAAGCTTACCGCTCCTTACAAGCAAGGTCCACTTCGCCACTTGTTCGCGAAGTAGAACGACGTCCAATCAACAAGGCATCCCATCGATGAGGACCGAGCTCCTTGAGCAGTCTATCTTCGCACACATACATACATAAAGCGATGGTAAACCACGGCAGCCAAAAAAATTTCGTTGTGAGCTCCGTTCTTCGACTTCCGCCAGCGAGGGCCACATTGCACCGAATGAATAAATTATTTCTTTATCTTTTCTTTTCTCCATAGTAAAAAGAAAGGAACATCCGATCATGACATCACTTCATACTTCATATCCCAAGCGATATGGACATGCAGAGCTCGCCAAGACCTTGCATGCTCTGAAATGCCAATCCGAATTCCAATACAGCATATGCGGCATTTCGATACGACCAAATGTGGACAGATCATGTCAACTTTGATGAAGGGGCTGCAAGCTGCTCGCGTTCACCAAAAAAGTCGGCTCCAAAGGAAGAACCGGGTGCGTCAAGTGTAGACGAAGCGCTCGAGTCAAGGGCGACTATACCGGCGCCGTGCCCATCTCCAAGGGAATGCTGCCTCGAAAACCAGTCGCTCCTCAAGACGCCCGCGCGCTTCATGAACTCTTCAATCGTCAGCTCCTGCTTGACGCCCTCGCTGGCGCTTGGTCGCCTTCGGCGACGGCCACCAGCTCCAGCTTCGGCTGGACTTGCCCCTTCTCGCTGCCGTCCAGGCTCGCCTTCTGCTGATTGCTCCACGCCTCGCCTCGCGTAATCTCGCAGTAGCGGAAGATACCTGCGCACGCTAGGAAGCTTGCGGAACACTTCGCGCGCGGCATTCAGCTCGCTCTTGTACGCTTGCCACGTCAGACCGTCTGGTGGGCGGTACTTCGTCGGAAAGTGTCGCAGGATGTTGACAATGCTTCCATGCTCGTTCACCAGCTTGACTGCTGTACGGGCGGCGATACCCGGAAGCGTGCGGTTGTAGTCGGTACCGGCCAGCAGTGCAAATTCCAGCATTCTGGTACGAGACTCTTCTTCCTCGGGCGAGAGAGCTAAGTGGGCCGATAAATCTTCCTGGGAGCTGCCCTGATCGACCATTGGTGCTGCATGCTTGGGCGGAAACAGCGAGCGACGTACTTGCCTGCCGTCTACAAGCTCCAAGCGATTCTTGACGCCCATCAGCCCGCGTAACAGCGGCACTTCATAGATAATCACGTCGCTGTCCTCGCTAGCGACTGCATCTGCCCAGCCTTGCTGCACGAGGGTGCTGGCAACCGCTTCTGCTTCATGCGCTCTGCCGGCTAGCGGGCCGCTGCGCTCCCCGCTACTCGTCCATAGCACCGGAACATCGAGTAAGGTGCAAAGGTGAGCTGTTGAGTCGAAGATCTCTGCTGAGAGAGTCGTCGAGGCTCGCTGGTAGTGCCGTACAAGGCTGTCATTGCGTTGCGCAGCTTGGTCCAGCGCTTCGACATGAGATTGATGCAGAGCGCTTGCAATGATCGACTCAGACATTTGCAAGCTCGGTGCGATCGCCTCACTTGCAGCATCTTCAGAGCCAGGATGTTGCAGCGCTTCGTAGATGCCACCTTCTATCGCGGTTAATGCCGCTTGCGTGCTCGTTTCGCTTGCATGTGGACTCGTACCCGCCTGCAGGTCGCGTGACTGAAATGCTGAGCGAAGCTTCTCTGCGTCAAAGGCGTGTTTGAGGACTGCCAAACGGGTGGCAATTGACTCGGTAGGTGAGGCTTCAGCTTCCAGAATATCAGTCCAAGGATTCGCCGCGAGGCGATGTGATGCAGTGAAAGCAATGTTTGCCAGCCGTTCTAATAACTCCTCGCTCTCCTTCAGGCGGGCCAAGTAGACACCATCATCTAAATCGTCAATAAAGCCGATCTGGTCCGAATCTTCTTCATCTATTTCGTCCTGCATGGCGCCTTCCAGGTCTTCGAGATCGATGGGCGCAGTTGCCGCTCGATTGGTAAAGAGTTGGCTCACACGCTCTCGGTCTACCGCCTCCATCAACTTTATGCGATTGAGGATTATGCTCAGCTCTTTTAGTCGAGCACTGCGCCTGCTTTCCATGGCGGCGCGCGTTCGAAGCAGCGACCTCGCCATTTTTCGCCTGGACCGCTCTCGCTCCTTTTGAGGGATGCGCGCCTGCAAATGATCAAACACCATGATTGGTTTAATATCATGCGCTTTGAGCGTCTGCACGAGGCGGTACATGCCGATCAGATGCCGCTTCTCGTGAGGGTCCGGCGCAAAGTGCAGGCGCTGCACTAGCAGAGTAGCATCTACGGCGAGACGCATACCGCGAAGTCCATTGTAGCGGGCAGGATAGGTGATCGCTTCTGGACATTGTGCCCGAATCAGTGGCAGCAGGCCTTTGATGCCAAGGCAGCAGCGCGTGGGCCGCATGTTCGATAGGCGCGCTCAGACTGTCATCTCATGCCGTCCGTGGAGCAAGCGGGAGATTCATGCCTTACCGGCAAGTTCCTAAAATTGTATTGGTGCACATGAGAGAGGTGACGATTGGCGCGCATAACCTCGTATCTTGTTGTTCAATGTCGATTGCGTTCCGTTTGTCATGGTTCGCGTCACGTCGCCACTCGACCATCAACATATAGTGGAAGCAGGGGGTTGATCGAGGGAGTCCCGCAATCTCGCATTTTGTTAGTCGTTCGCCAGTTCGTCCTCGTCGCTTGAAATCATCCTCGAACAGTCTGACGTCAAAGGAGTCAAGGCTTTGGCAGCGGGTCGACTTGGTCAGTCTTCTGAAGACACATGGAGTAAGAGCACGAAGGGTGAACGTATATGATAAACGTGAATGTAAAATACAAGTGTCTGATTACCGCGATTGCAGATCGTCTGGCAAGCTCCGTTGGGAGAAGAGGGCCACTTGGCGTTCGAACCGTATCATGTGTCGAGAATCGAGTCCACGTCTGCGATATTCTGATTACCCAGCGCAACATATGCAGGGCGGGAACAGTTAGCCCGCCAGTGAAGAAGCAGGGATGCTCCGGTAGAAAAGGCTGCTTCAGATGGAGAATCGAAGCCGGTGGAAGTGTCGAACTTGTTGAGATCACCGGTGGCCTGCTTCACGTCCCTGCGAGACAACAACAAGCTGCTCTGAAGGGTCGGCACAAGACCGAGTAAACATTGTTCATGCGTCCACCTCGAGGTTCTCGTGCAGAAATGTCATGATCTGAGCCATGATCGCTTCCTTGACAGCTGGTGGAATGGCTTCTGCAGACATTGAGGACGGGTAGGGTCAGTAATAGCTACGCGCCATAAATCATAGATCAGATGTACTTCTTGCCCTGGGAGTCAGCACTTGTATTAGCGCCGTGACATCTGGTTGCTCTTGACACTTGGCTCGCTCTGAGAACGATAGATGCCGGTCAGAACTTCTGAACGACGCCCTCCTCTCGCCAATCCAATACCCACCTAGTGCATACGCGGAGAGCTCTTCTTCGTAAGTAGTCCCTTTCAGCAGCGATCGCATTCTATGCAGCAGCCTGTCGGGGATGGATATGAGCTAGACCCCGATTAAACACCGCATCGCCTGAACTCACCGGTCCCATGTCCCCGTGATAACCATGCGTTGGTGCAGTGCCTCGAGCAACTCTTCTTCTGTCGTCGGGTCTGACATGGTGTCGCATGGAAGTGAAAAGAGAGACGCTTCTCCCACGAACGTCAGCTCAGTATTTTCAAATGTCAAAAGCAGTTGGGTGAGCTCGTGAGTCAATCAGGCTTTTTGCCAATGTGCCAGGCAGGCTAAGCCTGCGCTGGTGGGAAGCGATGGCTGCTGATGCTCGCCCACGCGACGCGGGTGTGTGGAGCGGAGGGAGAAGGTGGAAATGACGAGCGCGGATGACGCCCAATGAGAAACAAGCTGATCTATGATGGTTGCGTTCGCACACCACGTTCGTACAGTACTCCCTTGACAATCACACAATTATCGTTCCCAGTTCCAGAAAGCCGAGCCCTCGCTTACAAGGGAAGTTGCACCAAGGGTGCGCCTGATACCTCGATACGTCCTCTTTTTGCGCTTCAGACGCTTTGGAGCAGTTGTTCGCCCAAAGCTGCCAGCATTCTGGTTCCTCCCAGTCCGCGCCACATCTATCTGTGGTGTCTAGCTCTTTCAAGTGGATAGCGGCGAAAAATACAGTTTCTGGATTGAAGAGATTGTTACTTCGGGGGGAGAGCAGCGAATATAGCTGCTGTCTGGGTTGAGCCAAGCATCTTCTGGAAGCCGGCAGCAATACGCTCCCCAAAGCGTCCAGGCTAAGATGGCTTCGATAGCTGCCGCCCGACCTGGGGCAATCCAGATGCCTCCTTCAAATGAGTGAGCAGAGGGGAAAAGGCGCATACTAGGCGGTTTCTCACATTGCTGACCCCATGCTCCGATCGTGCGCAGTTTTGCTGCCACTTGGGCCTTCCTGGAAGAAGGCATTAATACTATAGTGCGGCAAATACAGTTTTGCGCGCAGTGCCTACGCCCCGCTGACGTTTCTCGCTGTGTTACACAGATGCTAAACCTTGTAGAGGGCATGTCAAGTCAGCGCTGGATGCTTCTTTACACTTGCGTCTACAATTACTGCACTGCCCCAAGCAGCGCTTCTAGGATGGGCCGAGCGAGTGAGTGCGGGCTGAAGAGCCAAGTAGTCCAAGTCCAAACCCACTGACACTTGCCTTTATAGATATGGGAGGTACAAACATGGTAGGCGGGGACCTATACGTGGGAGTCATCGGCTACTTTGAGCGACGGGCAAAGGAGATTCACAAAGGGGCAGAAAGCCTTAGCGACGATACGCTACTCAGGTATTATGCGACCGAGTGGGACCGGTACACCTTGGGCGCCCAGTATGTGCATCACCTGTTCATGTACCTCAATCGGTATTGGGTCAGACGGGAAAAGGACGATGGCAAGAGGGACGTCCACACTGTTTACACTGTGCGTACATGAGACACACACTCTTTGGTGCGATCGCTGACGGCTTGCATTTTGGCAACTCAAGCTGGCTCTGGTGCAATGGAAGGAGTTTATGTTCAAGCCAGTGCAGAGCAAAGGATCACTGTGCAATGCAGTTCTGAAGCAGGCCGAAAAACAGAGAAATGGAGAGATCGTCGACACCTCACTGCTAAAGAAGGTCGCAGATAGCTTCGTCCTGCTCGGCTTGCGCGAGAGTGATTCTCGCGCCGTGGACCTGTCTGTGTACGACGAACACCTCGAGCGGCCATTCCTGCAGGCGGCTTCGACCTACTACACAAACGAGTCGGCGGCCTTCCTAGCGGAGAACAGCGTGACTGACTACATGAAGAAGGTCGAGGCACGGCTCAAGGAGGAAGTGCAACGTGTGGAAGTCTACCTCCACCCTTCTACTGGCGATAAGCTCCTGAAGCGCTGCGATACCGTACTGATCGAAGCGCACAAGGCATTACTTCATGAAACTTTCCAGACATTGCTCGACAATGAGCAGAGGGAACATTTGATGCGGATGTACACATTGCTCAGCAGGGTGCCCGCATTGCTGCAGCCCTTGCGAGATACTTTCGAGGCGCATGTTCAGCGGGTGGGCCACCAGGCGGTAGAAAAGATTGCTGCAGACGGCAAAGATGTTGATCCGACGGCCTACTTCAATGCTCTTCTCGGTGTTCATTCTAACAACTTAGGTCTTGTCAAAGAGTGCTTTGCGGATGAAGCCAAATTCAAGGCTGTGCTCGACAGAGCTTGCCAGAACTTCGTCAACAAGAACAAGGCCACTGGCACGTCGTCGACCAAGTCACCTGAATTGCTCGCCAAGCATGCCGACAATCTGCTCAAAAAGGGGCAGAAGACATTTGAGGAGGGCGAGCTGGAAATCGAGCTCGATCAGCTGGTACGTATTGCTGTTCTAGACTTGCTGGGCGGACTTGATTGAACTTCTTCCTTTTCTGCAGATGACCCTGTTCAAATACCTTTCCGATCGCGACGTATTCCAGAAATTCTACACAAAGAATCTGGCACGCCGATTGGTCCACCAGCAATCGGCATCAGACGATGCAGAGCTGAACATGATCACGAAGCTGAAGGACGCGTGTGGCTATGAATACACGAGCGGGCTGCAGCGCATGTTCCAAGATGTGAACATCAGCAAGGAGCTCAACGAAGAGTTCAAGGATCTACTCGGCCATCGACAAGAGGACGCTCCTGCCAATCCGATCGACTTTTCCGTCATGGTACTCACCAGCGGCTCTTGGCCAATGCAGCCGCCGACGACTAAGATTGCCCTGCCCACTGAGTTGCATTGGTATCAAGAGGAGTTCAAACGGTTCTACTGCAGCAAAAAGTTCCAGGGCAGGAAATTGGTTTACCTTTGGCATCTATGCAAGAGCGAGATCAAAACGAACCACCTCTCGCAAAAGTACACCTTCATGACCAGCGCGTATCAGATGTCTATTCTAACCGAGTTCAATGCGGCAGAGAGGCTCACATTCCAGGAACTGGCTGCAGCTACGCAGCTGGATGACTCGATCATCAAATCCAACCTGGTCATTCTCACCAAGTCGAAGGTTCTACTAGAAGAAGGGGGTGCATACAAGGTCAACAAGGACTTCAGGAACAAGAAGCTGCGCATCAACCTCAACGTACCCATCAAAGCTGAGCAAAAGGCCGAGTCAACCGAGGTTCTCAAGACGGTTGACGAGGACCGCAAACTGGTGATTCAAGCCACCATCGTGCGCATCATGAAGGCCCGAAAGCAGCTCAAACACGCAAACCTCATGCAAGAAGTCGTTCAGCAAGTCTCTTCGCGTTTCCAGCCCAAGATCCCGGTCATCAAAAAGGTGCGTGGCAGCGGATCTGAGCAAGCTCTTCCCATTCTGACCTTTCTCCCTTCTTACAAATTGTAGGAGATTGACAATCTGATTGACAAGGAATATCTAGAGAGGGCCGAAGGCCAGAAAGACTTGTATTCGTACGTTGCTTGAGGTCATGCATCTACCTTTCAGTTTGCATTACGATTGCCGTACTTTGATTGTCATACGGGGCACCACGCGTGCCGATTGTCGCTCGCCGCTCCAGCTAGCGGGAACTGCAAGTGAAACCGCACGAGCATTTGCGCATACCAACCTGCGCTAAGAAACAGCACTGTCGCAAGAGGTTGCGTGGGCATGAGCACTGACAGTGGTAATAAGATCACTATGTCAGGTTGTGAGGCCGCATGTGTTTGAACAAGGGGCAGGATCTCACCAGCTAACGCAACGCCAGAGCTGACACCGCCGATCAGGTTCCGAATGGCCCATTCCATCGTGAAAAACTGCAGCGTCTGCTCAATCTCTACTACCATAGACTGATACAAATGCACCCCCAGCTCTAGTATCACGGCCATGTGAGAGGCGAATGAACCATTCGCACTGAACGAAAAGTCGCGCCAGGTCGGCGCAGATAGGTGTGGGATTGTGTGCCGTGTGGCGCTCAAAGCATTTTCGGCTGTTGCGGCAGCCTTGTCGGCACGTGGCATTTTCGACTCCCACAAGAGGTTGAGTAGCAGGAGGAAGAGTGGCGTCAAGCTGGAGAGGAGGAGCGCAGAGGGAACAAGATGCGATCTGGCAAGTGAGAGAGAGACCAAGATGTAAGAACCACGTGGGGAGCGAGAAAAATCGGCGGCTCTTGGACATGGTCCTCACTCGAAGAGTGCATCTGCTCCGTCTCCAACGATAAAATTATCCATTCTAGAGGCAAAAGACGTGCTCGTAGGCGTGATGGGCGTTTGCGGGGGTCCTTCGATGGGCGGTGTGCTGGGCATCGAAAGCAGGCGACTTGGAGATGCGTATCGAAACCTTAGGCGCTTGAGGCAGCTTGTAGCACCGCGGTATAGAATGACAAGCATGAAGGTGACGCTGTGGAGAGTCAACACATCTATTGCAGTGGCACACAAAACGAGCAAGTACGAGCCCACGATGGGTCGTACGTCCGAGAGGGATACCGAATCGGATAGGGAAAGCCATGGGCTGTGTGGAAGAAAGGTCCGAGCGACGGCAAGCAGCGGTGTTGTGCCACGCTGAGATGACAGAGCACCTGTACCTTCGGCCGCAGGTTGTGCGCACAGTGCAAACCACCGTATATCTGTCGAGTGAGCGTAGGTAGGAGGTCAGCGGTCTACTTCTCTCCAGTCTTTACATGTTTGACATACGCACAAGCGTCTATCAGTAGCACGGCTGCGAGCCGCCTTGCAAGGGCGGACCAGTGAGATATTCCATGACGACGAAGAGGATGCGACGAGTTTTGGGCATCATCTTGCGCTTTGCCATTGAAGAGCAGGTGCCGATACGCGCGGGGCTTGACGAGTATCTTAGACCAGCGAATCAAAATCTCAATGCAATGTCACTGTTTCGAACAGAAACACAAAAACTCTTACCAGATCAAGAATTACAAGAATAAAGTCGTGCTCGAGGTAAGGGTCTGCAGAGCGCTGACACTCGGAGCACGCCGTGCAGACGATATTCGAAGGACCGTACGTCGCATGCAGTGAAGTAGCGATCGTGCCGCAGTGCACGCAGAGGGGCATGCTAGACAGTTCGATCAGCTGCTTTCATCGTGCCGTTCAGCGGGCTAGGCGTGCTCAGCGGACACACGGTTGGAATCACGCCGGCTCTGATACGGATTCTATGCCATTCTGCGGTCGAAGACGTAGCATCGCAGTAAATGACTGAGGCATATAGGCGTCTTGGAAGTCGGTGACATATTATTGAACCTGAAGCTCTCCCTCGCGAGGCGCGGCGGAACGTGATTCTCCATTACGAGACCAGGCTCAATCTCATCTCTCGACATTCAAACAAGACGGGCAACATGCTGGTGACGGTGGTTCACCATTTTGCGACCTCAACTGATTGCGCACAATTACTCTGGCCGTACGTACATTCCGGAGCAGTGCACAACGCGGAGAGCGACATCACAAGGAGAGCTCGCCAGTCTGCAACGTAAAGTCCGTAAGGAACAAGATGGCCGCCACCGGTCGAGCGGTGACGCGACAGGCGTCAGCAAGAACACGAGCGGTACTGGCACGCAGCTACGCGAGCGCACCCGCGACAACAGCGACTGCTGCTGTGATCGGCACGCCTGCAGTTCGACGACCAGTAGTGAGTTGCTATGGGACGTACCAATAGACCTCGTTGGCAGTGGTACGAAACGTCCACTCAAACATCCTTTGTGACCTGCAGGGCGGATTCCGAGGCGGCCTAGCTGGCTTTGCGCTTGGATTTGGTGCTGCTGGCACTTACGGATACTACTATCTCTTGCAAGAGTACCATGCGGCGTCTAATCTGATGCTGACAACGGTGGAGGAGCTGCAGAGCAGTACACAAAAGGTGCGTGGCTGCGATCTATTGAGGGCTGGTTCTTCGACTGAAACTTAATGCCTGCTCGTTTGCACTGACTTGCTGTTACAGATATCGTCGCAGCTAGCCAGGGTGAAAAAGCTCGAGGCAGATCTGCAAGCCCTTTCGAGAAGCACATCGACCAAGGAGGACGCAAGCAAGAGCAAAGGCGAGCTGCTCAAGGTATATAACGGTCTACACGAGGAATTGTTCAGTGTCAAGAATCGGCTGTGGGGAGTTGGTGAGCGATTGAGCCGTACCATATAGCATGATCGGTCGCGTGCAGCATTGACAATTTCACTCGAATTTGAACATCTTCTCACATGCAGAGAAGGACGTCAACACCGCACTTAAAGGAGTACAAGCGGGCTGTGTGGTTGGGGAGCGGCGCGTGTAGACACTCTGTACCTCTGCATTCATGGTCCAATCATGCAGCACCTTGCGTATTTGATAGAAAGCTCATATGTCATCCATGATTGGGATTCATTGCTGCGATTCTGGCTATCACCGAGCCTGAGCCGCGTTGTGCAAATCCCTCGCAATTACTTGTTGTCTGTTGTTGATACGAACCGTACAAATGCAACTGTTCTCCGATAAAGGCACGGATGAACTCTTCAGTTCGAAGACTCCCATCACCTGGAAAAATCACGAGAGAAAGTGAACACAACAGGGCGATGTCCCTGAGCGCCTCTCTACGTCCGCGCCGAAACTGTGCATCTTTCTTATTATACCCGAGGCTTCGATGTGCTTTCCAGTCAAGCCGTAACAGTGAACGCGCCGTTTCGCGAGAGAACGCATGCAGATGAGATTGCGAGCAAGACGGCTCGCATGATCGGCTCGCCATTAGTTCAGGCTGTCGAAGATCTTGAGGCGGGAGACTCAATTTGTAAATATACAAGCATATCTGCATATCTTGCAGTTTGCATTTTGATTGAAATGGCCTGTGCTCTGGCCACTGGTGGACTGGCCAGAGCACCATGACGACCCGAAGCTTGTGTGGCATGGTAGGAACTACGTATTAGAATGTGCCTGAACAGTGCACTCGCCGCATAGTGGTGCGCACCATCTCCATCAACTCCTGACCAATCGCTTGGTCCATTTGGCACAAGCTTGATCGTGATCCGTGGTCCGCCTTCGGAGCCGTTCGCCGGTCATCGTTCACCCTTTCTATTACTTTCAACCCTTGCTGCTCTTTGGACTTTGCTCAGTGCAGGGATAGTTCGACAGTCAAGTGCCACGAGCGCCGTTGCCGCAGATCGCCGCACACTCGGCGTTGGCTCGCAAAGGTCGCGCTCCAATAGTGAAGGCCATTCGGCATACACGCCCGATAGACAAAATGGACGACAGTCACGCATACGAGTCCGTCCTGTTCCTAGCAAGGGAGTGCTTTGTTTACAAAGTCCCTCCGCGAGCCAGTGCGGCGGGATACAAGGCTGGCGAATGGGGGGACATGGGGGTGTGTGTCTACTCGTTCAACTATACCCAAAACTCGGACCTGCTGCGCAGCGCCCTACCGGCCTGGGCCCAGCTGAGTCCTTGTGGATAAACGGTATGAAAAAATGCTGATGCATGACTCCAATCTGCCGCCTGCAGGCTTTCCTGTGGAAAGGACGATTACGAATTATTGAAAAAGGAGGTAACTGCCAGATCAGGCTAGAGGATGGGTCTACGGGTAAGTGTCCCAAAGGCACACCTGTCACGCTAGTCTCTATGCATTCCTGAAGAATTCGGAAATAGCACAAGAACGAGAACGACAACCTGCTCTCCGGTTCTGACCCCAACTCTCAACAGGAGAGCTCTTTGCACTTTGCCCTTACGATCTGTCGGGGACATCCGTGGAGCCGGTGCTCGACTCTTCGCGTTACTTTGTCCTGCGCATCGAGTCGCCAGACCCATCTGGCAATAAGCGCCGCGCATATATTGGTATGGGATTTCAAGACCGCAGCGAGAGTTTCGACTTTAACGTCGCATTACAAGATTGGACCAAGTGCGTCCCAGGTGGTTTGAAATAGTCGTAATTTGCAGATGAGCTGACTTCTTTTCTCGCTACTGATCCGCATTGTGCCACCCTCGGTAGGCGAACAAAGGCCGCCAAGGCCGCAGCTGAAAACCCAAATGCTGCAGCCGAGGCCGAGGCCAACACGCTATCTCCGCACATTCCTACAGGTCCCAACAAGGACTACTCGCTGAAAGAGGGCGAGACGTTCAGCATCAAGTTGCCGGGAGGTGGAGGAAGGAAGATTGCCAAGGTTTCTGGGACAGGCTTTGGTCTAGGCAGTAATGGGTCACTCCTACCGCCGCCGCCAAGCAAACGCGGATGACGCGCACAGGTCCCTGAATCGGAGGTGGCATGCGCAGTTCACGTGCGAGACTGTGCACATGATGTACTGTGGGACAGAGTATCTGTGGTATATAGATCATCGGCTGAAATTCTCCGAGATTACTTTTTCTTGGCCTCCTTTTCTCGCTTCTTGGCCGCCTCGGACGCAGCGCCGTCTGCTGCTTTCTTCATTATCGTCAGTGGTCCGCCACTCGCCGCTCTCCCTGCCATTTCTTGCTCGACGCGTGAAGTGAGCGAGGCAGTTTGTTTCTGCAAAAAATGAAGCAGAAGAAGGGAAGATGTAGAAGGTATTAGTCACACCCCTTACGAAAGGCTGGCAAAGCGAGAGTGAGAGAAGAGGGTGCTAAGATTACATACCCGTTTCGCCTGTGCATCTTTTACGGCGGCTGTCTTTTTGGCTGCGATAACTCTTTCTGCGATGGCAATCGAAGTGGCAATTATAGAGCAACAGCCTTGTTCAGCACGTATGATTCGAAGATGCACCAACTTCATCAGGGACATTGCGCGTACTCACTACCTCGCTTCGGTCCCTGTGCGGAAGAGGATGCCCTTGCTTTGCCCGTGACTTTGGACGAGCTTGGCAGCCCTGCGGGCTTTTTCGCTGGTTTGAAACCTTGCGCCATGATGTTCACTTCTGTCTTACGGCTCACTGGCTCTATGTCCAACCGGTCTGATCGGTTTCCAGGTCCCGATTGAGTTGGAATCTTAGGTGGTGAACGGTAGCGAGGGAGGCTCATTAAGCGATCAGAGGGAGTTGAAGGCATGCGGCAGCAAAAAGTGTTGTTGACTTTTGCTAACATGACGCACACTTCGAGTGACAATTTGCACCGAATCGGGGTTTGAGAGCGCTCCAGCTCCGGTATGTGTAGGCATTTCGGTACTAGGGTCGAATGCAGCCAGCCGCTAGTCCCTCAAGGTCGGTTGATGAACCTGGCGATTTGTGAGTTTGAATCGAGCGTCCAGCGCTGCTTGTAGGCGCCCAGGCTTCAGGGCTTCAGGTACGTACTGCTGAAGACATTTGCACATGTTCGTCCGAGTGCAGTGCGTGGTCCCAGGTCGCTCCTCACTCGCCCCCTTTTCAGCTGCCTCGAATAGCCCCAGAGCATAGAGCGGCATGCCGGTTCACCTTGTCGCGAGCGCCGTGTCCAAATGGCTGCCGTCGGACAGAATCGCACCGGCGGCGGCCGCGCTGGCGGCCCTGGCGACGGTCAAAGGCTGGGCAGGTGGTATTGACTGGCTCGCCAACCTCGAGCCGGAGCGTGGCGGCCCTGGCGAGCGCGACCTGCATGGGCGTGTCGTCCTGATTGTCGTGAGTGCAGTGTCTGCAAGCATCAGTGCAGCCCCCCTTCGATGAAAGAGGAGCTGATTTCCGAGAATATTCCCCCTGTGCAGGGAGGGTTTACGCCACTGGGCCTCGTTGTACAAACGCAGCTCGCGGCGCGGGGAGCGCAAATCATTGCACTGACCCCCTCGCTCGCCTCACCACGGACGCTGCAGCTCGTGCAGCTGCTGCGCGACAGCACACGCAACGAACTCATCTACGCAGAACAGTGCGATGTGTTGGATCCACACTCGGTCACCTACTTTGCCGAGACGTGGAACAAAGGCCTCACAGATGCACGCAAGACCAACCCGCTGGGCTCGAGTGGCAGCGGCGCTGGACCTGCAGAGCAAGTCGGGTTGCGCCTGGATGCGATCATCTTTCTGCCTCTGGATGAGACAGCATACAGTGCGGGAGAAGGACTGCAGCGCATCAACGGGTTTGAACTGGCACATGCCGAGGTCGCCGCACGGTATCACTTCGTACAGTCCATGCTTTCTTCCCTACTGCTCCTCCCGCCTGACCGCGACATTCGCATCGTCAGCGCCATCTCACCATGGCACCCGTCGGGCATTGCTTCATTCTCCGCGGAAGACCCTGACTATTTGCTTGAGAGAATGACTGTTGAGCACCACTTTCCGCGCTGGCAGCCCTGGTGTGCATCGGGTGCCGCGGCGCTCCGCTGGCTTGCACTCTCTGTCGAGCTGCAGCGGCGCATCCAGCTGCTGGCCGAGGCGGACAAACGGCCGCGTGGCCCGCTGCCCGCAGTCGATAGCCACCTTGCATCCGTCTCTCTCGCGCAGGAAAGAGAGCGCATACGCCCCAAAGCAAATATTACTGTGCTGAATGTTTGTCTGGGCTTTGAGCGGAATCGAGATGTGCTATCCTTGCTGCTGCCGCCCCCCGAGCTGACTCCGGTCTATGCCGGGTTTTCCGCTGCAGAGGAAGGTGACGGGCCAAAGGACGCTGGGCCTGAGACAGCTGAGCTGCTCGCTCGGCAGCTAAGGGCCTCTGTCGATCCGCGCCAACGCCAGGGCACAAAGCCGCAACAACAAGTCTCACACCGCGACTATTTTCGGCCACGCTATTCGATGGCCTCAGTCGCTCTGCGCTATACCCTTGCGGTGCTGCTCTGGCCGTTGATCTGGCTCTTTTGCAAATCGCCAGGCAAGGCGGCAAGCGGAATTACGTGGGCGCTCGTGGCGCCGCTCGACCGCGGCATAAGCCCCTCGGGCAACGCGAGTGCAAGTGCACGAGGGCAAGCCGGCGCGAAGGGTACGCATGTACGACCTGTCGAGCTCCACCGCGAAGGGTCGCCGCGGCCGGTCGTGCTGCCTGCGTCGGTGCGTGACGATGAAGGGCAGCGGCGGCTGTGGGAGGGCGAGGAGGCGTTGATCAAGGCTGCCATTGCGGGCGACCGGGGCGAAAGTCACAAGGACAACAACAAAGAAACGAAAAAGCGAAAGTAGGCTCTGAGTCTATGGTATACTGTAACATACATCTTGTAGCATGTAGAACGACATTCGCTTGGCCAGCGTTGAACATGCCTGGAATGGCTACAGCTTGGCCTTCTTGGCCGCTTGCTTTGCCATGAAGCGCCCGATGCCGACCGCAAATTCCGGGCTGGCCACCATGCCTGCGACAGCTTCCATCTCTTTCGCATTGACTTCATGCAAGAAACGTCGGCGGTCCTTGTGCATGACGAGCGACTTGGAGTATAGGATCGACTGCAAGGAGAGATTGCGCCAGTCGAGTGGGTTGGGCAGTTGGCTTGGTGCGCCAGAGCCTGCTGCTGATGCGGAAGCAGCTCGAGGCCCGGAAGTAGGGAGGCCGGTGCTGGCACCAGTGATGTTTACATCATCCACGCCTAGTCTGTCGCAGAGGTGGTTGAGGACCCACTCAGGAAGCGTCGTCGAGTCTTTGTCAGGTACGATTTCGCTGATGAATCCTGAGGGCAACAGTTTCTCGGATGTCTGTGGCTCAGCATAGTAGAGCATCTTGGAGGCCAAGCCAGGTCCGAGGATTGCGGGAAAAGTCGCGCTTGAACAACCCTCGGCGCACACGCCTAGCTCAGAGAAGGGTGTGCGGAACGTCAGGCCCGGTAAGGCGTAGACAAAGTCGAAGAGTGGTAGCATCTGCGAAGCATGAAGGCTGGTTAGGGCAAGTGCCAGCCGTGCATGCTGCTTATCTGAGACACCTCACAGTTACAGCCATTCCAAATGCATGTCCATTGCAGGCGGCAACCCTGGAAAACGAAGAGGGAATCAGTCTTCATGCATCGTATTGTAGAAGTAAAATAGAATCGCACAGAAGCTTGGGAAAGTCGATGATCGTGTCAATAAAGTCGAGTGGGCCTTTGACGACGCGAGCCCGCACCTCTCTCAGACTGACACCTTTCGGGTTCGCAAACGCGTTCTCGGCTGTCTCCTTGGACATGCCCATGCCGGAGCAGAACACATGCTTGGACTTGTCAGCCCCACGCCCGCGTCCGCTAAAGACGACGGCATGCACGGTCTTCTCTTTTGCGCACCACTGCAACGCGCGTGCCATGCATTGAAACATATCGGGCGTCAAGGAGTTGAATGTGGCAACGTCGTTGAGCTCCAAGCTGATGAATGTGGGACATCGCGCGAAGCGGGAGAGGATGACGTGCGAGTAGGCGGGGAGCGCGGCAAGCGACATCGTGGTCCGTGGTGGCGGGGATTGTGTGGATCTACAGCGGGATAAGGCTAAAGATCCAGAGGCATTAGCAAGAGACGGCAAAGGCAATGCAAAAAAGAAAGCACAGACAAGGCACTTGCGCTCGAAAACCTGCTTGCACACGACGTTGCAGGTACCACGTCCAGGTATGTTGTATTCACGATGGTGAATGCAGGATGTGGCGTGTGGGACATGCCGGCATTGCATAATGCCGACCGCCGAGTGAGTCTGGAAGACTTGAACAAGTTGCAAAAAAGAAACGACGCCGACAGGATTCGAACCTGTGCGGGCAAAGCCCATTCGCTTACAGTAGAGCTACTTCGAAACTGATTCGAGGCGAACCCTATGACCACTCAGGCACGACGCCGTGATGTTGACAATTTATAATTTAATATGATCCACTGCTTATTTCTTCAACTTTTCCCTTTTAGCTTTACTGGTGGAGGTGACGGGAGAGGCACAACAGCAGATATCATGGTGTTCACCCGAGAGCTCAGTGGAGGAGCGCTGTAGATGCTGTGAGCTGCGACGGTCCCTTTTCGGTCCCAGCAACCGACGAGCATGGACTTTCAAGTCGTCAGTCCGGCAGATGGTTCGCTCGCTTTCATCATTCAATCTGTGTCATTGATGAAAAGTCACCGCACACTGGGTATTTTCACAGTATTCTTTTTGCCAGGATTCCTTGGCAGTTGACGGGCTTTACGTGCGCATTTGACAACTTTCTGCCGTTCCCCACAGTAGCGCTGCAGCGACGGTGACGCGCGGCACGCTCGTGGGTCAAAGGCCACAACCCAAATGCTCTGCTGATGCTGATTGCCATCTTCGATAAGACTCATTCGTCGTTGAGTAGTGTTCTCGTTCTCGCTCCTCCGCCACGCAAACCTGGAGCAGGGAAACGGGCTGTGCGACCTGGGCTGGAACGTACAGAACAAAACACGGCCACAGGCAAGGCCACAGCCCTGGCTGCGAGAGCCATGCACAACTCTGCCATCGCAGGCGCCTGCGCCGGCCTCGTGTCATCCATCGTTACCTGCCCGCTCGATGTCGTCAAGACTAAGCTGCAAGCCCAGGGTGGGCCGGATTTTCAGCCGGGTACTGCTCTGTCACAGGGGTTCAAAGGATCCGCAGGTGGGATATCCGGCGGCGTCGGTGGCGGCCTCAATCAGCTCCTCTACCCGGCCAGCTCCGGAGCGGTCGTCGGCGCATCTGGAGGCGCAAGCGCGACGGGCGCACATGCGTCCCATGCAGGGATGGGCATCGAGTGGTCTACTTCAAACAAGGAGCAGCGCTCGATATCGACGGAAGAGCAGCGACGGCTGGAGAGGCGCAGGTATGGCCGAGGGCTGCGCGCGACGGTGCGGCAGATCTGGGAGCAGGACGGCGTGCGCGGCTTTTACCGAGGGCTCGGCCCGACAGTCTACGGCTACCTGCCAACGTGGGCGATCTACTTTACCGTCTACGACTCCGCCAAGAGGAACTTGGTCCACGACTCTAGATCCGGCGCGGAGGTCAATTTTGTCAGCCATATCGTGGCGGCAATGACGGCCGGCGTTGCGAGCACAATATGCACCAGCCCACTTTGGGTTGTTAAGACGCGGTTCATGGTGCGTCGCTTGGTGCCTTATGCCCTCCGCTCTTTGCTCACCTTGGTTCCAATTGACAGCTTCAATCGGTCCGTGATCCAAGCACACGTCCATATCGACATACATTTGACGCTTTTGTGCAAATCTATCGCACAGAAGGCATGCGAGGGTTCTACAAAGGCCTCATACCATCCCTCTTTGGCGTCTCACACGTAGCTGTCCAATTTCCTCTCTACGAGACCTTCAAGAAATGGGCGCGAGAAGCAAATCGAGGTGGTGTAGGCGCAGATTTGGATCCGAGCAGCATCCTCGTCTGCAGCGCCGCGAGCAAGATGATCGCTTCCATCACGACCTACCCGCACGAAGTGCTGCGAACAAGGCTGCAGATGCAGCCACGACTCATCCAAGAGGAGCAGCGGTCCGCAACAAACGCGTCTACCCCCTCATCCTCCTACGGCAGCTCCTCTCGCGGACTACATACATTTGTACGGCGGCGGCCAGCATGGGGCAGTGTGGTCGCAGGTTCGAGCAGTCGGGCAAGCTGGTGGATAAACGCGTGGAGGAGTGCGCATTACGGACGCGCTGCCAAGAGCGCGGGCATCGTTGAAGTTTGCACGCGGATTGCACAGGAGGAAGGAATCAGAGGCTTCTACAAGGGCATGGGCGTCAACCTCATGCGGACATTGCCCAGTTCGGCATTGACGATCCTCACGTAAGTGTCGACCTTGTCGGCTGTGGTAATTTGCGCGCACGCGAGAGCTGACTCGACTTTTTTCCATTTCGCTGCAGCTACGAAATAATCATGCAGCAACTACACAAGCTAGAGGAAGGGTGACCCGAGCATGTCTTTGTGCATTTGCAAGTAGTGCATGCCAATAGCATCTTTGACTGCATCACAATGATCATAGAGAAGACATATGACGGGCAGGTAATCCACGCGCGCATACAAGAGCGAGCTTAGTAGACGAATGGAATAAACCTGCAAAGCAGCCAAGGCGTGTGGAAGGTTAAACAATGCGGAGGGCACCTCAGCCTAGGACACTGCTCGCGGACGCACCTGTATGGGACGATCTTGCAGTACTTGACCCAATCCTTGCCGTACTTTCTCTCGCAGCGGTCAAAGTCGCGCCCGCAGCGATGCGTTAGGACGGCGAGGAAGAAGAGGCAGTAAAAGTATGGGATGACCGAGCCGAGGCCGGCGCAGGCGCCCCAGAGGAAGGACTGTGTCCAGTCGGCCGTGTAGTTGGGCTTGCGCAGAAACTGCCACCATCCGTCAATGAGCAGTGCATTGCCGTGCTCCGTTTGCAAGTAGCGAGGGTCCTTCAGCGTTGACCAGGGCCACTGGGGGAAGGACCAACGAACTTTGAGCGTGCCTTGAAGTTGCATGCGGAAACGAGACTTTTGCGCCATCGATGAGTCGAAGACCCAGTGCACAAAAATCAGCAGCGAGTACATGAAGATGTACGTCGGCGTGCTGAACTTGTACACGTGTGGTGAGTGGGCCGCCATATACACAATAGAATAACAGTACTGGTCAGGGGAAAGATGGATCAGCAGTGAAGCAATTTTCCTCGCACATTTGACCACTCACAGTAAAGGGAACGCCAGCGAAGTTCCAAAAGATGACCATAAAGCCCCACTGGAATCAAGGAGAAAGGTCAGCGGAAACGATAGGGTCAAAAAGATATAGATGGTAGGCACCTTCTCGTGGAACATGTCCCAGGTCTGTGGGATGCATTCTTCACCCTTGGCACAGGCATTAATGTAGAGGCCGGTGGCCAAGACCATGAAGGCCATGTTCGGGGTGACGTAACCGTACATCTCGTATTGCTTGCAGGCGCCGCTGACGCTGATGAGGAAAAGTAGGACCCACGGAATGCGAACCTCTGCCCACATTTTGAGGTCGACGTTGCCAATGCGCGGGTTCAAGGAAGCGCCCATGAACAGATCGTATGCAAAGTTGCCGCTCATACGGTGTTGAGTGCGAGTCAGGACGGCGTGGAAGTAGGTGGCAAAGCTGACGGCGAAGCCCATGATCATCGCGACGGTCATGTACTCGCCAAAGTGCTCGATGATCTCCGTCAGCCGGAAAACTCCGCTTAGGTGCAGGCCGGCACAGACGACGAGCGTTGCGTAAAAAGAAGAGAGAGCGTTGCACTTGTACATGAGCGTCTTGTAGTTGAGGGACGGCACCGGAAGGCCCTCCTGCCAAAAGCCCGGCATGACGACCGCCAGGGCGAATTGGAAGACCATCAGTCCGCCGTATCCGATCAGTGCACGCGAAGTAGGGAACGCGTCCTGCGAAAGCGAAGCACTTCAGATGAGCCAGTGTTGACAGTCACATTTGGACTCGCTTCGGCAGCTTACATTGTAAATGTGCGCGCCCATGCGCTGGAAAAACGGGCCAACGTCGTCGAGGCTACTTGGAATAACGATTTTGCCATTGTAAAACCAAAGGCAGATCCACAGGTAATACATGAGCATCGGGAACAGCGTCATCATGGCGGTGACGCCAATGGGACCGCCAAACTCATATTCAAAGTGCTCATCGAGCTTCTTGTCCCTCGCGCGCCCGGTCTCGGTGATGTTGATCCCAGGAACATGGTGTGTCAGAGCACGTTCTTTTCCGCCTCCCACAATCTGCTCGTCGCGCATGTCGACATGGCCATAACGGTGATTGTAGTGCTTGTTGTCCGCAACCTCCTTGTGTGCGTCGAAGGTCGACGAGTCGTTCGAGTTGCCATTCGCAGCGGCGGCCTCCTCGGAGCGTTTGCGAATCTCGTTCGTGCGCGAGCGCAGCGCATAAGTACGGTCTTCCGAAGTCATCTTTGTTTCTCTCCTCGCCGAGATCGAATGTCCCAACCTGGCGGCCGTCGTGGAGAGTCGCATCAGCGACACCAGATGGACATTCCCATGCCCAAGGTGAGAAGAACTGAACTCTGGCGAGGCGTAGTGTAGCGCACATGTGGAACCAGCTCAAGTCTCTTCGCTCTTCGTTTATTCAATGAGGGTTCCGTAATCCGCTAAGTTGGGTACTCCGCCCACAGGAATGCGCTAAACGTGAGGCCTAACCCTATAAAGTCTTTCCCATAGAGCGCTTTCGTCTCGCAAAAAGCAACATGGACGCTTCGCAAGTCAGTTTTCCATGGCGCGAAGCCCGAGTGTGCGACGTATCGCGTGGGCTGGAGACACTCATGACAAGATAAAGGTCAAGCTTTGCTGCTTTGTACGGTGGGAGGGAGCCTCAATGGTATTCAACGAAAAACAAATCCAAAGCAAAACAAAAAAAAACCCGGTAAAGGCTTATGGCTTCATGCCGAGCCGTTGCTTTTGCTCGTCGTCCTTCTTCTTGCGGTACGTCTGAATAACACGTTCCCGCTCCTCTGCAAGCATGCGCTCCTGAGCTCTCTTGGACTGCTCCTGTTTCATATCCGCGCCAATCCTCTTCCCGGGTCGGTCTGCGGAGGCGCCAGCAGAGGCCTTGCTGAATTTGCCGGCTTTGAGAGTCGGCGGCGCCATAACGACGTCCCGGACGCTCTTGCGCTGCGATAATGTCGCAAACTCACGGTCTTCACCGTCATGGCGTATTGACTCTCTTTGAGCGCGGAGCTCGTCGCGTTCACGCTTCTCTCGCGCCTCGGCCTGCTGTGCATTCTCCTTCCGCTTCTGCCGCGCACCATCGGTATCGCCGGCATTGCTGTCCTCGTCACTGCCTCCGTCCCCACCTTCTTTTCGCCGCTTGCGCTTCTTCTGATTTTGGGCATGCTTCGAGGCGCTGCGTGCTGCTGCGCTGATGGTTGATGCAAAGGCTTGTTCCACACGTGCATTAAAGTCGCGCAACCTTTCTCCTTCGCGGATACGCATCCTGGTCGGGTCCTCTTTTTCGTCAGCGACGGCAGCTGCTTTTCCCTTGGATTTTCCTGAAGCGCTCAATCGATTTGATGGCTGTGGATCAGATGAGGCTTCGCCTTTCTTCTGACTAGCACCTTGCTCTGATTGCTTTCGCCGCTCACGGTAAGCAGCCTGGATCTTGCCTGCATTGAGAATGTTCATTTTCCCCTTCGGTAGAGCCTCCTTGCTGATGTCAAATCCACTTGAGGGAGCAAAGTCATTACCGCTACCAGTTGTCGGATAATTCAGTCAGTACAGCGTCACGCTAAGTATGGAGGTACACTCACGCAAACTCCCGCGTTGCCTGACGGTCTGAAAACTTTCGTCGCTTGTGAGGCATCTTGATGGTCCAGGAAGGAATGAAGCACGAAGCAGACGTTGCAGCCCCCAAATGCTTCGAAGCTACCTGTACATTTAATACGATCGCAACATTCGAGCGAGAATAGAGTGAGTCGAATATCAATAATCGTCGTACGCGTAATTGCAGTTTGCAATGGTTGATCAGTGTAGATGGGGTCCCCTTCCTAAAAAAAGAGATAAAAAATGTGAATGCCCCGAACAGTCTTTCGGTTCCGCCTTGGAGAAAAATTGTCACCACCAGAAATCTGGGATTTATTTATTACATTTGCTGATTTCACGGCTTTCCAGGCAGACCTCCCAGCTGGATATTGAAAGCACCTTTGATGCTTGCCGGGGGATCAAATCGAACAATTCTCTCCTTCAATACAACCTTCGACTTCAGAGAGTAAGGCACTCAATATCATTTTCTTTGCATCAACCAGCATCTTCTCACTTTTACATCTGCGTTTGCGGAGAGCCCACGCGTCAAGATGCCGCGCCCACAGTACATTATCGAGCACATGGAAGAGGACGACCCGGATGCGCCTTCCACCTTCCCTCAGTGGGCGCTTCTCGAGTACCGGCATATGCTCACGCTCGTCGGATCCTCCTCCGCGTCATCTCCGTCAGACTCGTCGACAGTCCACTTTACTAGTCTTTCTAAAGCCTCCATTGAGGACCTCCAGAAGGAACTCACAAAGATCCAAGAGAGCGAGCCCGGTCCATCATCTGGACGAGCAGAGTTCAAGCTGCACACGCAATCGATCAGCAATCTTATGCAAGAGTGGGGTGTCTCACTAGAGAAGGTCTGCCTACTGGACCCAAAGGCGCCTCGTGCGATCGATGTAAGCGATGCTGGCAAGTACCCAGCGCCAGCAAAACAGGCTGAGTGCGACACGCGCGACGGGCCATTCGACTACTTCCTCTTCGGCGGCATCCTCGGTGACGACCCGCCGCGCGACAGAACGGCTTCCCTGCGCACCATGGGCTTTCCCGGCCGCCACCTCGGCAAGATTCAGATGACGACGGACACAGCGCTTGGAGTGACGAAGCGTGTCGTTGAGGACGGAATGCATCTCAACTTGCCACGGTCAGAGCAAGGTGCATCGGAAGAAGGAGGACGCGGGAATGGCGGCCTCGTCTGGGTCGACCATCCTGAAATCAAATTTGGAGGCGGCGCGTCGGTAGAAATGCCTTTCCGATACATGGCTGAGGATGCAGGCGTAAAGGACAAGCGGCCATTGATGCCGCCAGGCATGCGGGAACTCATCAAGAGCGACCTCGATCGCGCATTTGAGTTCTGAGAATGCACAGACTCTTCATGCTCAATCATATGCTTGTAACCTAGATGACTCTTCAATAAATGCTGCATGGCTTGGGCGCCTTTCTTTGATTTTACAAGCTGGTAAGGAACGCGCGCAGGTCGCGGTCATCCTTGCCTTCCTTGATCATGCCGCTGCCTCCAAGCCAATCACGTTCCTTGCCCAGACTATTGAGGCCCCACTGCGCTTTGCCGCCTTCAACCACCTCCTCGTCGAGCTTGTCCAGGCTGAAGCTGCCCACTGCGCTTAGGGACGTGCTCCCTTGGCTCTGCCGCTGCAGCATCGCCCAATCGACATAATCAAACTCCTCTTCCTCGTGCTCTTCGTCATCTCCGAGCCCGCTCTTTTCTCCCCTCGAAGATACCCCGGAGCGGAGGCCGAGCAGCGCCATCAGCCTCGCAAGCAGGCCGCCCGCCCCGCTGGAACCGACGCTACCATCGCCTTGCACCTCGCCAATGCCGCCGATCTTGGTCACGCGCGGTGCACCGCCTGCACCGCGTCTGCCGATCTGTAGTGCTGCACGGCGCCGGGCGAGCTCCGCTTCGAATCCGGCTTTCGCACGTTGCAGGAGCTGCGCTTTGCGCTTTGCGAGCTGTGCGGCATCTGTCGAGGTTGCACCAGCCAGCAACGGCGAGAGGTCGGATCGTGTGAAGAGAATTTGCAAGGAGGGCGGGGCACTTTTGCTCGCCGTGCTCTTCAGCCGATGGGCGGCGAGCGCACATAACGTTGCGTGAAAAAAGCTGCGAAAATTTCAAGCGGATACAGGTCAGCAAACAGTTTTGCTAGATGCTGACTGCCATGCCTGATCCGCTCACTCAATCGCATCCGAGAGGCCCTCTACTGCCGCTTGCGACGCGGAAGCTGTTGCTGCTCTTGCTGCGAGCGTCGCATCGACGCAGTAGACGATAGCATCCGCAGCAGGTAAAAATTCGTTTGCGCGAACACGTAGACGAGGGTGACCAGGCAGGTCGATGAGATGAATTGGAACGCTCTGCGAAGGAGGCGCGGCCAAAGTCCCTTTCTCGCCGTCGAGTGGCGGGGGCGGACCAAGGATGGTGTGACCTTCGCTTTCATGCTGTGACGTGTGCGTCTTGGGCACGGAGCCATACACAAATGCGCTAAAGATGCTGGTCTTTCCTGACTCAGTCGATCCGAGTAAAAGGACAGTCCGCGCACCGGTCGTGCGTTTCTCCTTGCGACCTTTCCGTGCCTCAACGGCGATGCGAACCTTATATGACGTTGGGCGGAAGGCGGCACTCAAAACGGCCGCCAGAAGGATCGCGAAGAGCACTGGGAGGATCAGTAGCACTGGTGCTGGAAGGGAGCGCAGATGTTCGCTTGGGATTTCATCCCGATACCTCTCTATGAGGTCGAAAAGGGGGTTGTCCCAGTGATGCGTGAGTGCTTCAGGCCATCTGAGCGGCGCGCTCAGGAAAGGCATCTTCTTCAGCAGCACTGCTGCAATTGGATCACGAGCTTGGAGACACCTTTTTACGCCAGTATCACGCCGGTCGCACTGTCGTTTGAGCAGCAAAACGGATACTCCAGCTGCGGATATAATGAGCGGCTGCTCGAAGGTATGCCAAGGTGTTCACAAAGGGTGGCTCATGGGCTAGGAGCGTGAAGCACACAACAACTGTGTGGATCCAAAGCAGGGGAGAGAAAGTTATGTTGGATGTGAGAAGGAGACCCTCCAGCCCCGGCGAGCTGGGCTGAGTCTGGATGCGTGACGTAGCCAGTCAGAGGTTCATCCATATTCCATCTGATTAGCTCTCAAGTGGGCGCGAGCTTCCAGTCTTATTCCACTGGTCAGACTTGAAGATCCATTGCTCGAAGCGCTTTTCCTCGCTTCTGCAATTTCAGAGTCTGATCAGATACAGCGAACTAGTTTTGATTGGTCTCGCATTGCAAATTTTGATCCCTATCTCTAGCAAGCAAGTGTTACAAGGCTGCATATGCGATTTAGATTCACTCAGACTAACTTGGGCTGCCCCGTTGTCTTGGTCCAAACGCGGCCCCCTTTCTCTAGGAGCTTTCATGGCCGACCAGAGCGTGACTATGAGGGCCGGGAGCAAAGCGCTACGGATCTTGAACATAAGCTTCCATTCCCCAGCAAATCTTTGGAGCATGGGTGTAGTATAGCCTTGACATGCCGAAGCCGCGGCGGGCGCTGAATATTTGAAACGGCAATGCTTGTCGCAATCTCGTCCATCCAGTTTGTTCTCCTCTGCACCTCGGCCTTGCCAGATGGGCGGCTGAACTCGCAGGCCTGAATTTGGTTCGAACGAGGCGAACTGCCGTTCACGTACGTTGGTTGCTTGAACCCGTGTCCATAGCCGTCACGTGCAGCTGAGCGACGCAGTCCAGCCCGCAGTAAGGCGGCATTCAAGACTGATGGGCGTTGCTTTGGAAATTTAGCTTTAAAAGAACAATCGCATAGTGCCTTGCTAGCGCAGCACGCGAGTCGTGCATGTGCGCTAGTTGCGCCTGTCGACTCTCGCGTGAGTAGCGCGGCACCTCAATGAGGCATATACTCAATGCGGGCCAGTGTGGGGCCAGTTCTGAGACGTGAGTGGCCTTCGACTAACCAAAGACCAGTTCCTCATCAAAGAGCTCGATGAACTGGAGCACAAATGTCGTCAGATTTGGCACCCTTCTTTTAGCATGACAATGTGGCTCACCTGCTCGTTCATGACCCTGACCTTCGGGCCGGCGTAACGCCTGTACTCTTCCAAAATGGCGCTAAGGTTCCATCTCTGCAACTTGCGCAGGCAACCGATGACCGTCCCCGTTCGATGTCGACCCAAATTGCACATGACCACCACGGGATAGGTTGAAGGTTGAACTAGCAAGTTCAAAGCTTGCAGCACAACCTCTTCGGTGATCGGGTCCCACGCGTTGGTTGCGTACAGGACGCCGAGATGATGCAGTGTGATGCCCTGTTGCAAGCAAAAGTCGGCGCTGAAATCAATTGAATACAATCGCTTGTTAGTACACTTGCTGCAGAAGGACCATCAGGTCCTGCAAGGCTCACAATGCGGGATCAGGCTCTTCAGGAGCCAGAAAGATGACGCTCTTCAGAGACAGCTTCTCCAGAAATGGAAAGTTAATCTGGTCCGGCTGCCCACTTCGGTAGAGGTTCTCCTCGACCATACCAAAATTGGGCGGTGGAACTAGCATAATGAATCGAGCCTTAGCATGTCTCTGCTGAGGTTGAGCTTGCGAAACGATTATGCCTTGCAGTTGCAACCCGCCTTGATCGCGAGAAATCAGAACCCTTTCGATCTGGTCTTGTTTAGGCGTCTGCACGCGCAGGCGCTGACACCGTACGTGCAGGCTGCGTCCGCCAGATGCTGACAGCCGCGAGAGATAACGTTCACGCTGTGTTGAAGCATCGAAGCAGGGTCAGCCAAGCCGACGGACGAACGACCTGGATTGGACACAAGTGGGTCAATCGACGCTCGGAGGTCGACAGTCAACTGGCGAGAGTCTGAGAGAGCACCGCTCATTCAATTTTTGGCTAAGAGATGTTCCGCGGTAAAATCGCAAGTCCATTCAGTACAACTTTGTGCGGTATCTCCATATTACGTTGCGATGCAATGACAAGATCCACGTCTTGCATGAATAGCACTTTCGAGCGAGTGCCAAACGTTGTACTTGCTGTGTACAGCTACGCAAGGAGTCCCGCTCAAGATGTCGTCCGACTTTCAAAAGGATTCGCTGTCGCTGGAAGAGACTAAGTCAGTTATATTTTTGGATGTTTGAGCCGCCGTCTTGCTGCGCACCAGCTGACCATACTTGTCTTTACACAGCAAGCTTCGTATTTCCATTGGGCTTAAGCCACTTACAGACGATGGGCCATCCACGAGTAGTGCAAAAAAGAATGACCAGGCACCCGGCGAAACGCCGCCAGTCGACAAAGATGCGCTGGCCGAAGATAACTACAAGCGCAAGCGGGAGGAGGATCGGCGTGAGCGGGAGGAGAAGGAAGCTCGTGAACGCATTGCCAAGATACAGAACAAGCGTAACTTGGCCCGCAAACTTCATGGCCCTACGCTTGGCGAGGAAGATACTGCAGACTCAGCACCATCGAGAGAGGCAGGGAAGGGCAAGTCGACGCTGAAGTGGCTGCAGCAGCAAAGGAAGAGGGCGAAAGAGAATGCGGAGCGAATAGCCAGGGAGCAGGAGGAAGCAGAGGCTCTGGCCCTCAAGCAGCTCAGAGAGTCACAGGACGCCTACTCGGAGCGGGATTTGAAGGGCCTCAAGGTTGCCCATGATATGGATGATCTCGATATGGAAGAAGGCGAGGAGCGTGTCCTGACTCTGAAGGACAGCAGAATCCTTGACGACGAAGACGATGAGCTCATGGAGGCATCTCTGGCGCAGCAGGAGAAAGACCAACTGAATGAAGAGCGAAAGCGCGGCGCGAAAGAATACACCGGCTTGGATGACGAGGAATTTGACGATGGGACTTCGGCACCTTCTGGCCGGATGCCTGGCCAAAGGAGGGGTATCCTGTCAAAGTACGACGGGGACCTCGACAAGGAAGGGTTCGCTAAGCGGGAGGATGGAAAGACTGGTTTCGTGCTCGGGGCGCAAGTGGAAAGCAAGGATGAGATCAAGAGAAGAAAGCAGGAGGAGAGTGCGCGTATGCTGAACCGTTCCATGCTCGATTTATCCTACACGAGTAAGTGTGTCTTTTCTGCCTGTGCGCTGCACTCGTTGTGCTAATGTTTTCGCTATCGCTGCACCCTTCAGAGAACCAAGAAGTGTCAGATTACCTGCAGGAAGGAGATGTTGGCTTCAAAAAGCCCAAGGTGAGCATGCACTTGCCGTATAGCATTCACCCTGAACGCTGAGCACCACTTGTCGAGGCATAGGCAGTGCTGAAATACATTTTCCTTGCACGCACAGACGAAGAAGAAAAAGAGGGCAACCAAGGTACAGCTCGATATCGAGAACGAAGACGAAGCGGCCGGGCCTTCCACGTTTACGTCTAGTGTGGCGGTCAAGAAGGAGGAGGAAGAGGAGAAAGGAGAAGACGCGGCAATGCCTGCTGTTGCGCCACCGAGGGACCGTCGTCCAGGCAGCGTGCAGATAGAAAACTTTGTCGACGATGACGAGCTAGCGGCCGCACTCGCTCGATCACGCCGACAAAAGGCGAAGAAGGTGTTCAACAAGATGACACCCGAAGAAATCGCAAAGAACCTCGCCGCGCAGAAAAAAGCGGAGGAAGAGGCCAAGGCGCGGGCGCAGGCTGCGAACGGCTCGTTATCAAAAGGGCAAGCCGACACGAATGGGACTGGCGAGAGCAATGGTGGCCTCACCTTTGACAGCACCAGCGAATTTGTCCGCAACATTAGCCTGCGTGGTGCAGCGTCCGCCCGAGATGCGAGCGAGGAGCGGAGACGCCGTGCGCGCAGCACCATAGCGGCCAATGCGGAGGGGTTGCTGGAGGAGGAGGCTGTGGCGATCAAGGACGAGCGGATGGAGGCTGTCGCGGCGCCTGTGAATGGCCGAGCGAGAGTCAAGATTGAGGTTGCTGAGGATGAGGACGCAGAGATGGGCGAGATTGAGGAAGAGATCGCCGCACAGGCGCAGGCACCCGGTGCGGGAGCGAACGTGGAGCCGACGACGGCGGCGGAGCCACTGGTTTCGGGCGGGATGGCGGCGACGCTTGCGCTGCTGCGCAACACGGGCACGTTAGAGCCCGTGCCGGAGGAGGTGAAAGCGCGGGAGAAGGAGCAGAAGCGCTACGATCGGTGGCTCACGCAGCGGCGCACAGACGAGCGGGCGCGCGAAGAACAGCGTGCGGCGAGCAAGGCCGTCGGCAGCGCCAAGGACCAAGCGACGCGCGAGTACGAGAACCGCGCGCGTGAGGTCGACGAGGCGCTCATGGCCGCCGAGCGGTTCAAGGACTACAAGCCGGATGTCGACATCAAATACCACGATTCGGTGCGTCTGCGCTTCTCTCTCTTGAGGCCTTCTAATGGGAGGCTGGCTAGGTGCATGTATGCTGACTGACGTGTCTTCTTTTTCTTCTTTTCTCTTCTGTAGCACGGCCGCGAGCTCGGTGCAAAAGAGGCATGGAAGGACCTATCACACCGGTTCCACGGGCGAGACCCAGGGTACCGGGCACAGGAGAAGAAGCAGCGGAGGATTGAGCTGGAACGGCAGCGAGAGCGCATGGCGGCGGGGGACACGCCAAGCGGGATGACGCACGCGTTTGCGGACCGCGCCGAGAAGAGCGGGCAGGCGCACATGGTGCTCAGCGTCGGCAACCGCGGCAATGCGCCGCAGGACGTCGCGCTGCTCGGGCCCAACACACAAAGCGGCGCGAGTGCTGGGGGCAAGGGCAAAGGCAGGAACAAGGAAAAGGACAAGGATATGGAACAGGGGAAAGGGAAAGCGCAGCTGGTTCCGCTACTAGGAGCAGAGTCGTCCAAGGCGATGGTGCGCACCGGCTCGCCCAGCGGCATGGAAAGTCCTGCAAGTGCGGGCCACAGCAACAGCGGTGCTCAGGGTGCGGGTGGGCCTGGGTTCGCGCCGCGCACGATGCGCGCAGCGTTCGCGCCGATTCGCACAGCCGCAGCCACGTCCGCGTCCTCCTCTTGGGAAGAAGCAGGCGGACGGGGAGGGGCAGATCACCAGCAGCAGGAGCAGCTGGCACAGCAGCAAGGACCCTCGGCGGCGTCCGCCGGCTCGATGCCCTTGCCTTCGCCGCTGCCTTTGGCTGCTACGTCCAAGTTCCGGCTAGCGCTTGGGAAGCGGAAAGACGCGCCGAGCTGAGCGCGAGCAGATTGCAGACGACTATGACAACGAGGGAAGGGGGAGGGGGGATGCTTTCCGCGGGATGCGTGCATGCGAAACGTATTGTATCTTGTGCAGAGGACTGTGTAGCTGTGCAAGCGCGATGGATGGACTGGGATGCAACTAGCTCGTCATTGCCCTGGTCCTGCTGAAGCCCTTCCTTCCCATACCCAAAAGGAAAGGGGTGTGTGACGCAGTCTGGCACAAAGTAGGGTTCTGCATGCGGCCTGCGCGAGTCCAGTGTCGATGCGCCCGACCAGAGGGTGTATGTGGAGCGCGTGCGTTGGTGTACTCTGCTCTCGTGCCTGCCCCTCTCCCCGCTTTAACACTGGACGCGTGTAGATTCGACTTTCAGCAGCGGGAAGAGAATGAGTGGGTGGGTGCATATGCATCGAATACAATGTACAATGGCACACTGATCTTACACTATATATATGCATTCATATATACATACACCCGCGCGGCTGACGGTTGAGAGAACACGAACTGAATGAATACTCCGCTCATCCTCCTCCTCTCCACCCTCTCCTCTTCCCTGCTGCTTTCTTTCCCATCCCCACCATCTGGTCACAGACTCGCACGCCTACGCACCCGTCAGAACAGCTTCTCTCTACTCACGCTACCGACCGGCTGACCGACCGAGTACATCTTCCTCCCCTCACACACTCTGGAGGCGAGGAGGAGGAGGCGGCTGCTGCTGCCGCCGCCGCTGCCGCTGCTACCGTTCCGACCCTCGGCCACGCGGCAGGCGCAACGACCCTTTCGTTCCCCATAGCTCAGCACGGCCGACGTCATGGCTACTCAGTCCCCCGATACCAACGCCCGGGCGGATCCAAAGGCCCCGCCGAGTACCGATCCGGACGCCGCCCTGCCATCCTCGGCGTCACCGTCGACGACGCTAGCAAGTGCAGCCGCAGCAGAAGCAGAAGCAGCACTCGCTAGCATCATCACACAGGTCCAGCCCGGCGCCACACGCCCAGCCCGGGTATTCAAGGCAGCGAAGAGCGGCGCTGCCGCATCGACAAGGGATGCTGCTGCTGCTGGCGCCGAGGAAGGGGAAACGAAGCAGCGCAGAAAGAAGAAGAAGAAGAAGGACTCTGCCTCCGGGACGCCGCTCGTAGCGGGCACAGCTCCGTCTGCGGCAGTAGGAGATAGGGCACAGGGCAAGCCCGCGGCAGCAGCATCAAGACCATCAGGGCCAGGAGTCGATGCGGGAGCTTCATCTTCACCTGCTCCAGCACCCGCGTCGGTAACCACAGCAGCGGTGGCGGCGCCAGCGCCAGTAGCAGACAGCACAGTCGATCCAATCGCAGCAGCCGCGCAACAAGCAGAAGCCGATCTGCTCGCGCAGACGTCCGGGGGCGGCGCTGCAGCTGTACCTACTGTAGAGCAAGCACAGGCGCCAACAGCGCCAACGACAACGACGACGAGCGCGACAGCCACGCCTGTTGGCACATACTCCACCAGCGCCACAACTGCCAACACAGGAAGATCAGGCGCAGCAGCAGCTGTAGCCTTGGCTTACAAAGACGGCGCGCCAACAGCACCAGCCGCAGCCGCAGATGTTCCGCGCACGCCGCCCACTTCGCCCCGGACGACGAGCAAGGCGCGCACAGCTACGTCCTCCAATGCTACTGCCGCTGCTCCTTCTGCTGCTCTAATAGAAAGCATGGAGAAAAGGAGCAAGCACGACGCTGAGGCAGCAGGAGTGGGAAGCGGGGCAACGGTGTCCGTGCTGAACGAAAAGTCGCCTGCGTCCTCCTCCGCCTCCACTCCCGCCGCCCCGAAGAAGGCCGCACTGACCGGCACGGGCGCAAGTGGCGGCCCGCTCGCGGCGCTCCTTGCCTTCCTAACGTGCAGCCACTCGGCCTCGACGAGGGCCATGGCAGCCGACGACGGCGCATGTGCAGCAGCGCGCGCGCGTGAGCCTCCTGTCACTGCATCTGCGGCGCCGGCGGCGCCGGCGCGCCGGAAACGTGACCCTGGCGCACTGGGACCGAGCCACAAGTCCTCTGCTGCTGCTGGCGCCAAATCGACCGCGAGCGGGCCCAACGGCGACGCCAAAGCAGGTGCATGCGCGAACCTCAGCGTACCCGGGCCGTACGCGCCGCGCATGCCGCACGCGTCCGCGGCCGCTGACTGCTCTGCTGCCACTGGACTGACCACCACGCCGTCCGCATCCGGCGGGACGATACTCCCGCGCGAGGAGACAGGCGATGTGCTGAGCGGCGCCGTCATGCCGCCCGGCGCGTTCTTTCTCGTTGACAGCACGGGTGCGGGCGCTGAGACGCCGGCGCGCCCGCGCAGCCATCGTCAACTTGGCGGTGGCAGTCGCCGCTCGAGCTACCTGCGCGATGCAGCCGACGGGGCGTCGTCCGCTGGCGGTGGCGGCGCCGGCACCGACGGCGTCGAGGATTGGGATGATGGCGAAGGTGACGATGACGACGAGGAGGACGATGACGATGACGACGAGGAGGACGACGAGGTCATGGATGATGACTACCTCGACAACGAGCACAGCGAGGAGCAGCGGCTCATCATGCAGGGCGGCGTCGGCATTCCCAAGGACGCGGTGAGTTCGGGTATGCTGAAAATGCCAACCAGGCGCAAAGCTTGCTGACACGGCACACGGGTTTGCGCGGTCGTCTCGCTCGCTATCTTTTGCGGTTTGCTGCTTGTTTTCTTCCCAATTCCCTAAAGGACGGGAATCCATGCCCGCTGCTCGCGCCGATTGGCGCGCCGGACACGGGGCGCAAGTGTCTCGTGCTAGACCTGGACGAGACCCTGGTGCACAGCAGCTTCAAGATGATCCAGAATGCCGACTTTATTGTCCCTGTCGAGATCGAGGGGACCGTGCACAATGTATACGTCATCAAGCGTCCCGGCGTGGACGAGTTCATGCGCCAGATGGGCCAGATCTTCGAGGTCGTTGTCTTCACTGCTTCCCTAAGCAAGGTGAGCTTCTTGCACGCAGCGGCGAGCAGCAGGACTGGTTCAAGGATAGAGTGGGAGAGAGAGAGAGAGAGGAAACCTGACGACTGCCCTCTTCCCTGTTCCTTCAGTACGCCGACCCGGTCCTGGACATCCTGGACATCCACCAAGTCGTGCGTCATCGGCTCTTCCGCGAGTCGTGCTACAACCACAAGGGCAACTACGTCAAGGACCTCTCGCAGCTCGGCCGCGAAATTGCAGAGACGATCATCATCGATAACTCGCCCGCGTCGTACATCTTCCACCCTAACAACGCTGTCCCGATATCCTCGTGGTTCAACGATATTCACGGTGCGTGTCGCCCGCTTTCCCTCCATGTGCTGCATCCTAAGTGAATGATCTCCTCTCCGAGGCTGATGACCATGTTTGCGCTCCCCGCAGACACGGAATTGACCGATTTGTGCCCGTTCCTGAGCGATCTCAGCGACGTACACGACGTTCGAGCGGTGCTCGACGCGGGTCTGTGATCCAGAAAGGATAGCACCACCTTGTCGTTCGTCCGCATACATGCAAAGATTTCGAGTTTTTTTTACCTTCCATCTTTCAACTAGCAACACACTCCCTGATCCTTTTTTCCTTTCATTCGTTCCGTTCCGACACACGATGGCAAAGGCGACTCGCCCGTGACTAAAGAGCATGTCTTTCTCCCACCTCGCCACGCTCCTTTGGTTGTACAAAGTCCTCTGCCAGCCAGCTGCGCCAAGGCTCGTCTCCCGACTCGGCATACACACACATACACACACAGCTTTCCGTCAATTGCATCGACTCCATCTCTGCGGCTGCAGGCAGGCCGCATCGTACCGTGCGTGAGGCAATGATCCCAACAAGGCATGAGATACCCCTCCCCATCCAGCCAGCATCAAGATTCTGCATCGACCTATTCCTCCTTTCCTCTCCCTCTGCACACATTCATGCACGGGTACACACGGGACTGCCCTATCAAACACGCACACGCATATTCGGCATGTCTCTTGTCTCAAGGATGCGCCACGTCAGCCCTACTTGCGACACGTGGAATTGGATCTCCTTAGTTGTCGAGCGAGAGGGAAAGAGGGAGCGAGAGAATAGTATTCTAGGTTCAAAGGCCCTTGCATGCTTTACATTTCCGCGATCCCAGCGAGAGGCGGGTTCATCGCACGCGCCGCCGACGGGACCGGACGGCAACATTGGTATGGCGAGGAGGAAGGGGGACACATGCGTCCAGGGTTGTTTTTGTTTGGCTTTGTCTTTTGAGTGAAGGAGAGGCGAGGAACGAATGCGAAAGCCCATCAATTCAATCACGTTTCACTTCTGATTATCAGACATTTGCACGTCCACGTCCATTCTTGAGTTTCCCTCCCGCGACGCCCTGCCTCCCTCTGCGCCGCCTTCCGAGGACGGCTGAACGGTGCGGGAAGAGTTGCTGCCACTAGCGCTAGCACCCGCCTCTGCCTGACCCTCGCCCTCTGTGGCCGATGACGCAGCCGAGTCGACATGCTTTGGGGATTCGACGATCTCCGGCTGGTCGCCCTCCGCTGCGCCGCCCTCGTTGTGTTCCTGCACGGCCGCTGTTGTCGCATCTACATCTGCATCTGCATCGGCTTCCGCCTCCTGCGCTTCGCCTTCTGAGCCAGACTCGTCGTCGTTGACAATGTGCGCCTCATACAGTTGCTCGCCGTCCTGCGACAGCTGGTTGCCCGGCCGAAAGACGATGCCTGCACCGCTAAGACTGCACAAAAGAGAAAGGGAAGGCAGCCGGAAGGGTTCGGATGGATCAGTATGGTTTATCAAGGAACAAGGTAGCTCCATCAAACACCAACTCACGCCCCAGCCAAAGCGCCCGAAAGACGGATTCCCTGCGACTGCTGTTCGTCGTGCCCGCCTTGCTGCAAACCGCCTGCGATGGCGGACAGGACGCTACCGCCACCGAGGCCGCCAAGACGCATTCCGCCGCCGGCACCGCTCGCGCCGCCAACGGCGGGCCCCTCAGCGCCTTGCCCGGTACCGCCTTGCGATGCGAAGACCGGCGCGATCTCCTCGGGCGTGTCCCAGCCGATCTTGCCGTCGACGCGCTGCTTTACCCAGTCGTACCATTCCTGCTTGGTCCGGCCGCCGAGTAGCCCGACGACACAGAAGGTCATCTACACACGAGCCGTCAGGAGGGGCCGCCGGCGGGAGAAATTGTTGTCAGCACATACCACGGCGCAGCGCAGAAGAAAGCGAAGACAAGGTTAGCTGGTTAGCTAATTGGCTGCTCACATTATCACATCCTACACCGCCAATCTCTGAATCAGGCGCGAGGCACTTATCCATGATGCTCTCGCAGATCTCCGTCATCGCCTTGCCCTGTGCGATGCCGCGGCGGACAAAGTCGACGACCTGCTGGTTGCTGAGACAGTCCCAGATGCCGTCGCACGCGAGCACGAGGAACTCCTCCTCGCCCGTCACGTCGTGGCTGATGATTTCTGGGTCGGCTGTGACGATCTGCGCCTCGGCGCTAAGCGACGTATTCTGCTTAAACTCAAAGTCGCCGATCGCGCGTGACAACGCAAGGTTGCCGTTCACCCGTCCGAACTCGACAAAGCCGCCTGCGCCGACGATGCGTGCGTTTTCGTCTGCGAAACAAGTTAGAGGTCAGGTTTACCCTGTTAGCGTCGGTGCCAAAGCGACAATCTGCGAGAACCGCACGGCACGCCTACGACACACCTTTATTACCTGGCTTGTGATCGAAGCTCATCGGTTTTGCCTCTCCCTTAACGCTCAGAACGCTCCTCGAATCGCCCGCGTTAGCGACGATGATCCTTCTCGCGACCTTTTGCTGCTGCCCTTGCGCCTTGTCTACGTCAGCGGTGGCGGCAGCAGGCACGGGTGGAGGGCCGGCGACAAGCAGCGCTGCGACGGCGGTGCAGCCGGACGGGTCCGATGCGTACTCGGGCGAGGCGCGCAGATCCTCATCGGTGCCAAGAAAGGCGCGCTTGAGTGCCGCTTCGTAGTTGCCCTGCTTGTACTCGTCTGTCGCCGCTAGGCGCGTGTGCACGGTCTGCCCAGAGAACTCGGCGACAGTGGAGCCGCCATGGCCGTCGTACACAGCAAAGAAGCTCGCCTTCTCGTCGTCCGTCTTTCCATCAAGGTTGAGGATGGTGGCGTGTGCGTCCTCCATGCTGATGCGCCACCCTTGCATCTCAGAGCAGGCGTACAGCAGTGAGTCATCTTCGCCATCGATCGTGTGCTTCTCCGTGACTGGCTCTGAGAGTGTTTGACCCATCTTTGCGTATGCGTGGAGTAGGGACGAGGGATGTGTAAGGTGTTGGAGGTGAGAGCGCTTTGGGTAAGGAGCAAGCTGAGGACCGCACGAAGATCCAAAGTCTATAGACCTAGGTAGCAGAAGCCCCTAAAATGATTTTTGGAGACTTGTTCTGACTAGCAGCCAGCCTTGACAGAATCGCTAGTGCTGTGTCCGATCAGATAATGGCTGCTGTTTTGCGCACAGTGTGTGAGTGCAGGCCGAATACTTGGAGAGCTGTGAGGGCTGATCGAGCCTCAAGTGAGAAGTGGACGTGATGTGAAAAAGTCGAGCCGAACGAGATGAACGATCCAACCTTTTACTGCCAACAATCCCCAACCAACGTCTTCTGTGGTCGATCCGAGCCAATGCTTGCCTTCGCTATCAACAGGGTATATGTTGATCGAATGATCAACCAAAAGACGACGAAGATGGTGGCGTGGTGAGAAGGGGCTGGCCAAAAAATGAGAGAGAGAGACTAGGATGAACGAGGCGACTCGTCGGGGCAGTGGTGACCAGGAGGGAGATAAAGTGTGCGTCGAGCAGCGACCAACGCGGGGACGCAACAGTGTGCAGCTGTGCACAAGGATGGAACTCTCTGTACTCTTGGTATCCAGCAAGCCGAGGGGCAAGTAAGTTGTCCTTGCCAACAGCTCGTCCAGGGTTTGGGGTTGGTGGATGCTAGGCAAAGCGGGCAGGTAGCATCTACGAATGAATGCTCTCTCTGCTTGGACTGATGGAGGTGCGATGCCGCCGTATCTGTCTCACTCTCAACTGGCGTGCAAAAACTTCATCTCAGCCGCCTACAACACTGCTCCAGTGCCTGCATAAAGGAATTCTCGTCTCCAGGTATCGGGCGAGAGAGCCCCAGTAAGCTGGGGCGTTCGCACAGAGAGACGCGCACGCCTTTTAATCGTTCCTCTTCTCTCTTTTGGTTCTCTCGACTCAACAGAGCTCATTCCACTCTCCAATTCCCATTACATCGAAGCAGAAGGAAGCGAACACGATGGGGTCACTGTACGGCCCGTGCTCTACAACATAGCAAGTATGTGCCTCCAAAAGGGCATATTGACTACTGCGACGCATGCTTGCTTTGGAAAGCAGACTGCTCAAAGAGCGACCCCAGTCCCGGATGGCGGGAATCCGGGATCGCGTGCGCAACAATTTTCTTTTTACCCATCTTTTTCTTTGAAAAATAAAATAGAGGCGTTTGAGCGGTTCAGTGCTGCATTCAATCATTTTTCGTCGTCATCCATTTGTGATGGGCGAAGTGGATCACGTGACTATGCATTCAGCTCTCGCGGCATAGGTCGCTCACCTATGGCACCACCACCTTGATCGTTTATGGTCGACTAAGGTATTACGAACGTGTATGCTCCACAGACTTGAATGAATCTAGCCATTATCCATTCCTTCGCAGAGTGCCTCTGTATCCCTGGGGATTGATCTCCTCTCAGCGCCGACGGTCGCAGCAATCCGCTGCAGCCTGCATGGTTAGCGAGAGAAGAGCACACATCACACCGGACCGTGTACGTAGTGATGGATTCAAGTCTGGATGCTCCCATCCATGACGGCACTGGAGCCTCGAAACAGCTAATTGTATGCGTGGCGAGCAGCTTTTTTTAAAAATTCGAGCCTTCTATGTAGTGTACCTGCGCGAGGGTGATTATCCCTCACCTTCAACTCTTTCCCACGTACTCCCCGATGAGCTCGACGCTTACCCAAGTAGGGAATATAAGCATGGAAATCCTTCGCAAAAGCTATATACACATACTTGCTGCTGCGGTGACAACGGCAACGGCTCACGCATTCATCTTCTGCCGCTTAGCTTCCTGCTGGCCCTGCTTCCTGCTGCCGATCTTCTTGAGCTCTTTGAGCCGATCGCTCTTCTTCTCGGCATCCTTCTGCGCGTCCTTCTGCTTCTCCAGGCGCTTCTCGGCCTGCTTTGCGCGGCGCTTGTCCAGCTTGACCTTCTGCACCGCCTGCATTTGCTGCAGCAGGCTCACCGCTTGCCTCTCCTCCTTCTCCATCACCACTGCGCGCTTCTGCAGGTACGTCGCGCGGCCCGCTTTCTGCGCTAGCGCGTTCTTCGTCTTGGACGCAAACGGCAGAGCAGCCTCTAGCTTTCGCGGCACCTTGAGCGCATTGAACGTGCGCTTCGCAGGCCGCTCCGTAACCGTTCCTGCGTAGATCGAGTCCACTTTGTTTGGCGTCTTGATTGACTCCTCCCGCCGCACCGTGCCTGTCAGTCGCATGCCCTTCCATCCAATCGTCGAGCGGTGTTCCGGCGACAGCAGCAGCGTCGTCACCGGGTTGTACAGCTTGCGCGGATGTATATTTATCCACGCACGCAGGAAGACAATGTCTGCAGCGCAGAGAAAGAGAAGAGGTGAATATTCAAGTGATCTGGAACTGGCCTAGAGAACCTTTCGCGATCCGCACTCACCACTCATCAGAATCTTGTCTTCAAAAGCGGCGCGGAACTGCCCGTCATTTGCTGCAAGCGCCTTCTTCACCTGGCCGCGGATTCCACTGACCGTCTTGAGGTGCGCGCCCTCAAATTTGGCTACCTCAAGCGGGGAGTTGAACATGCCCTTGATGAACGCGGTGTTCTTAAAGACCTTGCTCGGTACGCCTGTCAGCTTAAGCTTCTTGACGATCGGGTGCGCACCGACACCTGCGGCACCTGTGTCGTTGTCCAACACAACGCCCGTCGCACTGATACGGAAGCGCGGTGTGTCTTTCTCCAGCGCGTTGAAAGCCGCAAAGCCCGTGTTCGGCCGAGCCGCCGGCGCCCAGAACGTCGCGAGACAGTGCATGTGCTCCGGCGTGTACTTGAGCATCCGGTTGCGCGTGCCATCGTCCAGGCTGTAGATCGGCAGGCTCTGGAACCGGCGCCAGCCGATGCTGAATATAAGCGGGTCATTCGTCTTGAGGATCTTCGGGTGCCACCGATGTTTCTTGATGCGGACTTGCATGAAGCCGAACGTCTCTTCCGACGCGAGCAGGCCACCGATGAGCAATGGCTGCTTCGGATCAAAATACTCGACCAGCTCGCAGGGAACGTGTTCAAGCTCCAGGCGCAAGTAGCAGCCAGGAATGAATCCTTCGACTGCTTGGCGTGTCTCCTCGTCCTCGCCGGCCAACTCCAGTCGATTACTCTCGGCTTGACGCGCCAGCTCGGCTTTCTGCTCCTCGTACCAGTCCTTGCCGCCCTCGCCGTCTGAATCGTCGTCGTACTGCTCGTCGAATTTGCGTTTGAGTGCCGCTTTCTTCTCACTCAGCTCGCGCGCCTTCTTTTCCTCAGAGTCCGAGCCATCTGAGTCCGCAACCGAACCCGCATCGGAATCGCCATCATTGTCGCCGCTTGCGGCTGCGGCTGTTCCATCACAGTCCTCATCGCCCTCGGTGTCGCCGGTAATGAACAAGTGTCGGATAGAGTCGAGGCGATCGTCCGACTGCCACTGTTGGAAGTCCTGTGGATCGTAGCGCAACTTGTTTGCATCGAGCACAGCGTCAACGTCCTGTTCCTCATCCAGCGCCTTCCCTTTTCCTTTCGCACTGCCATTTGCGCTTGCTTTCACAGGCTTGAAGAAGGTATCCTCGTCATCCTCTTCCATTTCGTCTTCCTGATCCGCCTCTGACTCCTCTTCTCTGTCGACGAAACCGTTCTCGCCTCGCGCGATTCGTTCCGCGTCCATATTCGTCTCATAGATAAGATGCATGAGGTTTGGCCGCACACGTCTCCTGTTGGCCTGCAGCGTCGCCTCGGCGCGTTTCGCTGCCGCAGATCGCAAGGCACCCGTCCCGGTATCCATACCGATCCCGTCTTCTCCCTCGCTGTCCTGGTCCGAGTCGTGATCGTCCATATCGCCTTCGCGGTCGGAAGAGAGTAGACCGAGGTCCGAGTCGCTTTCAGCATACGCAAGCGCCAAGTCTTCGGCGTTGGCTATGTTGTTGGATGCCGCACGCTTGTTTAGCATCGCCGAGGCATCCTCGGTGGGAGCTGCAATTCGGTTGCTTCGCTTCGCAGCTGAGACAAGAGCGACCTCGCCACTGTCGAGATTGTCGTCACCCTCGTCCTCGTCGCCCTCCTCATCCTCCTCATCCTCCTCACCACTGTCCTCATCAACGATGTCATCATCACTGACGACATCATCGCTGAATGCCGCTGTTCGACGCCTTCCTCCGCTCGGGCCTTCGCCGCGATTGTCTGCGCCGACGTCGTCAAAGAGCCTAAAATCCGCAGCGCGCACCCGCTCATCCAGCGTAGTCGTTGCATCCTGCAGGTCCATGACCATCCGCTCTCCCTCGCCCTCGGCTTCATCATCACTGGCGTCATCCGCACCGCGCCCTCCCGCGAAGTTACCACCATCTTCTCCAGCAGCATCACGCTTGCGGCGCGCCGAAAAAGTGCCAGGCACGTTGATGTACACAGCATCCTTGTCGAACATGACACCGCCCACGTCGCTCATTGGAGCATGAATCAGGCGCTGCTTATCCGCGAGCCTGCGTCTCTTCTCACTTTCGCTGGTCGGTAGAGGGCATGGGTCGACGAGCTTCTCGATGCTGCTGATCGATACGTCGCCGACGCCAGGAATGTGCACGCGCACAGGCTGATTCGCCGAACTTGGTGCGCGCAGGTTGGTGCCGCGCAGGTAGCCGTACAGCGTCACCTTGCGATCGACCTTTGGGTTTTCGCGCACGACTTGCCGCGGGGTGAGGTCGGTGATGCGGTCTGCGAGGAGGTACGAGTGCATGTTCCGCCATACAAGCGGCCGGAACTTCATAACGGATATGAAGCGGCTCAAATTTTGAATTTCGTTGTCCGGATAACGCCCGTTGATTACACCAGACAGATAGAAGAGCTTGGCGCCATCGTAGATCTCGGTCCAGAATCGCTGCTTTAGTCGCTTCTTTGTTGCGCGCAGCGCAGCTGGTTTGCGGATAAGATCCAAATGCGTAAGAACGCCGATGATCTTTGGAAAGCCGTGTGATTGCAGCAGATTCAGGAATTCCATAGTTTCCTTAAATGAGTATGAGTGGAAAACGTGCATCAGTCCGACACAGTCTTCATTCAGAAACGCAGGGCTCGAGAAGCGTACCATCTCAAACCCAAAGCTGCCATCAATCATGAGAAGAACCAAATCTGCGACCTTGGAGATATCGATCATCGCTTCGATTGTATTCGGGCACTCAATGATTGTGATCCTGCGATGCTTGCCGCTGACAACGGTGACAGGCCCTTGAATATTGGCAACAGTATGCTTGGTGTACCTCCTGACGAGTGAGCGCACCAGTGTCGACTTCCCCACCCCTTGCGGCCCTACAACGGCCACAATGACCGGTGGTGGCGGAGGTGGCGGCTCCACGACAGCCCCAGACTCTGTGTCTGCATCACTAGCGCCTTGTGTCTTGCTGGCCTTGGCCTGCTGCGGGAAAGGGTTCAAACTAGGACCGCGACTAACGAGCGGCACATGCAAGCGCTTTTGATCCTTCTCTGCGTTGCGCAGAATCTGCTTGTGCGCCGTGCGTGGATTGGCCGAGATGAATGCCCGCGGATCATTGCCTTTGCCCTTGGCTTTGGCGTTGGCCTTCTTTTGCGCACGCTCCTTGACCTTGGAAGCGTGATGCGAACGGTGGACTTGTTCGCTGTCCGCCATGTTGGGCGATCTGGCCCCTGAACAGAACGGCACTAATAACTTTGCTTCAGCGACGAAACTTGTCTCCCTTATACCCTGAAGTCCGTCCAGCAGGTTCAAAAAGAATGGACAGATTTGAGCGGTCAACCCCCTCAATGCACAACACCCTATGTCAGAGGTCAGAGATCCAATGTCTAAGCAACATCGTTGATTGGAAAAATTTGGAATTAGCTTGGGGCTATTGGATTGTTTCGGTGCAACTCTAGTCGGAGTTTTGGAACAACCCTATGTACTGGCACAGTATTTGTTGAAAACTGCGGCAGAATGGGTAGATGATACCTTCATAGCACTTACGTAAGTTCACGATTTTGGTTCGATCGTCTTCTCGAAGCTATGATCACGTCAGCCACGAGGCCCACCATCGATAGCAGCACCCAACATGTGAGTTGCCACTGATATTTGATGCCTTCGTTTCAGACGTGGTGAGATACGGCGTATGCCTTGTATTTAGTTGTGCATGACAACGACGTCCTAGCAATAGTTGTTCTTCGCATCGATGGGTCGAACCGTCTACAAAGCATCAGCATGACCATCCTAGCACACGTACTGGCCGAGACGTCGCGGGCAGCTGCTGCGCGTGCAGCTGCCACCGCCTCCGCCGCTGCCACCACTACTAGCAGCACCAGCAGTAACTTGGCTACGAGTACGTCTTCTTTTCAGCCGCATAGTATCTCCCCGGCGCACACGCGATATCCGCATTCATTCTCAACTTTGTCACAAACCGACAGTTCGAGTTTGGCCCCGGCTATGGGAATCACGCCCCCCGCACCCGCTTCACAGTCTCTTGTCAGGAGACCGACAGCAGTGGAACTCGGCAAAGGGAACAGACGCCTCACTGGCAGTACCAGAGTCTCCGGCTCATCCTCAGTTTTAACCTCGTCGGCAGGCCAACTGCTGCGCACCCCGCCTCGCTCAAGCTGCACGCTGATGTCGCGTCCCTTCAGCACCACTCCCTCCCGCGCTTACCCAATCTCTGGCCCTCCACCACGGCGCGGAATGAACGTGATGGGCGGCAATGATCAATCGAGCCAGTCGCCATTGGAGAAATATACGACGGACTTGACGCAGCTAGCCGCAGACGGCAAGCTAGACCCGGTCATCGGACGTGATGCCGAGGTACGCCGCACACTGCAAGTCCTCGCGCGGCGAACTAAGAGCAACCCTGTCCTACTCGGCCCTGCCGGCGTGGGAAAGACGGCAATTATGGAAGGTCTGGCGCAGCGTATTGCCAACCGCGAAGTGCCGGAGAGCCTGCTGGACAAGAGCGTGAAGTCGCTGGACCTCGCTGGACTGCTGGCTGGCGCCGGAGTCAGGGGCATGTTCGAAGAGCGCATCAAGGCGCTGTTGCAAGAAATCGAGAAACAGGAAGGAAAGATCATTCTATTCATTGACGAGATTCATATGCTCTTTGGCCTCGGCAAAGCAGAAGGTGCCTTGGACGCTGCCAACATGTGAGTGTGCTCGCCATGCACGTGCCTGTAAGTTCAAGGCACTGACTGTCCCTTTGCAACTGTCATTACCATTCAGGATGAAGCCGCTCCTCGCACGCGGTGTTCTACGTCTATGCGGGGCCACAACTTTCGAAGAGTACCGCAACACGATCGAAAAAGATGCAGCACTCGCCCGCCGGTTCCAGCCCGTCATGGTCAAGGAACCCTCACTCTCTGCGACCATTTCGATCCTTCGTGGTCTTCGAGGCCGTTACGAAGCCTTCCATGGCATTGGAATTTCCGACAGCGCATTGGTCACCGCTGCTCAGTACGCTGAGCGCTACCTCTCGGAGCGGAAGAACCCTGATGCAGCTATCGATCTGCTCGACGAAGCTGCGTCAGCGCTGAGGCTGCAGCAGGAGAGTAAACCAGAAGCGATCGAGAGCCTCGAGCGCAACGTCATTACGATGCAGATTGAACTCGAGAGCTTGCGCCACGAAACAGACATCGCTTCCAAGTCGCGGCGCGATACGCTCGAGATCGAACTGCGAGACAAGAAGGAGGAAATGGAGCGTTTGACAGCGGTTTGGAATGAAGAGAAGCGGAAGTTGGATGATGTGCGGGACATCAAGGAGAAGCTGGAGGACGCGCAAGTGGAATTGGAACGTATGACCCGCGAGGGAAATCTGCAGCGCGTTGCAGAGCTGCAGTACGCTGTCATTCCGGAGCTGAAGAAGCGCCTGCCACAGGAAGATGAAGACGGCAGCAGCCAAGAAGGACAGCAAGGGCAGGACGACAAAGACCAAGGTTCTTTTTTACACGACCGTGTCACTTCGGAGGACATTGCGGCCGTCGTCGCGCGCACTACGGGCATCCCGGTTAGCAACCTCTTGCGCGGTGACCGCGAGCGACTGCTGCACATTGAAGATTCGCTGCGGCAGCGCATCGTCGGGCAAGATGAGGCGCTGACCACCATGGCCGAAGCGATCCGCCTGTCGCGCGCGGGCCTGCAGTCGCAGACAAAACCATTGGCGTCATTCCTCATGCTCGGCCAGACGGGCACAGGCAAGACGGAGACTTGCAAGGCTGTCGCCGATTTCCTGTTCGACAGCAAGGACGCGCTCATTATGCTGGACTGCTCGGAGCTCAGCGAGCAGCACAGCATATCGAAGCTTGTCGGAGCGCCGCCCGGATACATTGGCTATGATCAGGCCGGCGGCTTGACGGAGCGAGTGCGCCGCAAGCCGTACTCCATCATCTTGTTCGATGAGATTGAAAAGGCGGCGCGGAGCGTTCAGATGGTCCTCTTGCAGATTCTCGACGAGGGTAAGCTCACTGATGCTCAAGGACGACAGGTAGACTTCCGCCAGACAATCGTTGTCTGCACGTCCAACCTCGGTGCAGAGGTGCTTAGCGAAAGCGGGGCCACGACGCCCGACGGTAAGCTGACGTGCAGAGCAAAAGAAAGCGTCTCGAGCGCTGTGCAGCACGCGTTGCCGCCTGAGCTCTTGAACCGTTTCGACGAGATCCTGCACTATAATCGTCTATCGCGCGACTCGCTGCGCGGGATCGTCGACATTCGGCTAAAGGAGATCCAGGCGCGCTTGACGGACCGACGCATCGAGCTCGCCGTCGACGATGGCGCCAAACAGTGGCTCGCAACGAACGGTTACAGCGACATCTACGGCGCGCGCCCGCTCAATCGGCTCATACAGAAGGCGCTGCTGACACCGCTGGCAAAGGTGCTGATTGAGGGCAGCGTCCGCGATGGCGACACGGTCTTCATGGGCCTCAAGAAGGACGCCAAGCCGGACGAGGAAGCAATCGTCATCAGCGGTATCCGGCACGAGCAAACAACCGCGGCGGCGAACGCAGACACGACGTGTGCGTCGGCCGTTGCTGAAGACATCGGGCCAGATGTCATCGAGGGCGAGATCTTGCCACTCAGGAAGTGAGTCCGAGTATATCAGCCTGTGAGCGTCGAGAGAAGGAGCAGTTCTTCTGCAGCGCCATTTCACCTTCATGGACCGATCATATATCGCTACCATAATTACACCACTCATTCCCCAAGCACGGAACCGTATTCAGTACCACACCATCGCGCAGTGAGAATGTATCATAGCTAAGTGTCATAACAAGCTTCATCCGCTTCATCTACTGAACTCGGTAAATGATGATGGCTCAGGCATTGGTGTGCTCCCTTTCGATCGTCTGCGCGGCCAGCATTACTGGTATAGGCCTTGAACGGGTCAAAACAGACCAGGTTGCATACGAGCTACACATGATTCAAACATCTTGCTACGCTCCACCAGCAAAGGCTTCCTCCATCTCCTTTACTGCCGCTGGCCATTTCTCACGCGGCACCGCAACGAGTCTGCCGAACAATGGCGTTTCGAAAGAGTCGGCTGCGTCTCGCGGTGGTGGGAAGCGGAACGTGCATGTGTGAGAGGCGTGCTGCAGAGCGAACAACGGAGAAGACACATCAATCATTCGGCCGTCACGCTGGTTCACTTTCTCTCTGTTCACCTTGGATATAATGGCGTCTTCCGGGTGGAACATGCCCATATCGTCGCCATCTGGCAAAGAGGAAGCTTTGGCCATGGAGGCTGTGCCTGTTGCTTTCGCACCTGCCTTTCGTCTCCGCTTGCCGGCCTTGCCCGCCGTTGCAGCCTCATCTTCCATTTCCTCGTCCGAGGAAAGGGCAGCAGCTGCAAACACTCGGGAGAAGAGCAGATAATGTGATGGTTTCGGCTGTCCAGAGGGCAGAGAGAACGTGTTTAGTTTTCAAATCACTACCTTTACCGCTAATACATGTGCGCACATACGCACCTCGCCCTTGGCGTAAAGCTGATCAAGCTCTTCGTTCAGTAATCGATATAGAGGAGAAGCAACGGCTGCCGGCATGTTGATCATTCGTTCATGAAGAATGAGAGTGGCGCCTTCAGCTGTACATGAGCACGCCTTCGAAAGCAAGTCGTGAAGAGGCGCTGTCTTGGGCACGCATTCCAAGAAGAGCTTGGTGATTTGTGAGATTGACTCTGGAGAGTCTGCCTGTGTTTTGCTCGCTCGTTAGGTCTTGCACCCGGATGTGCTCTTACTTGGATATAACTCACTGCTATCCGCCCGGCACTGACTACCGCAAAAGGGTCGTTGTCTTCGTCATCCTGAACCTTGATAACAGTCCCGACACCGCGATCTTTCGAGGTATTGATGATGTAGTCTGCGATCAGCCCGGCGTCGAGCTTCGGTGCGTGCGTATAGAAGAGCTGCACAAAGAGCCGCTTCAGTGCTTGGTAGTCGATCTCAGCCGGGGCGTTGAAGACAAAGTCGACAGAGATCATGTCCTGTAAATGGCGGCACGCCGAGCGTTTCAGTACAAACGTGAGCCCACAGCACGAAATATGAGCAAACGCACAACATCGCTGCCAGAGTCTGAGGCATCGCCTTCGCCAGCTCCTGCCTTGCGCTTGTTCGAACCGCTCATTTTGGTTGTTGCGAAGTAATCAAGTGTCTGAAGCTCGTCAGCGTCAATGCCAAGCTGAGAGTGATGTTTGTCACAAAGCGTTGAAATTGCCGATGTTCGAGTAATCGGTCAGTCAGCGTAGGTCACGGAAAATCAGCGCTTTCCCTGCTCTTCCGAACAATAGGGTATTCAGCGTATATCAAAGGGTTGCAGACGTCACTGGCATGTGTATGCTGTGGCCTGTAAGTAGCAATAAGACTGGAGATATGACAGGACATCTTAAGTCGCCTGTTTGCCATCTCCCAGCTTCCCATTGTGGACAGCTTAAAGATGGAAAAAAAAGATTCTTCGAGTTTTGAAGAGCTTGTCAAACTACTAATCCATTATGTTGGTTCTTCGCAAGAAGAACATGGGACCATTAGCACAGTGGTAGTTGCGCGGGATTGCAACGTGTTAAGTACACTAAATATCCTGAGGTCGCCGGTTCGATCCTGGCATGGTCCTATTTTTTCCATCCATTTTGCTGGATGCCCAGCAATGCTTTTTTCCAGGCGCGCTACGTCCATGAAGGGATGTTTTTTGTTCAAGTTTTTGACTTCGCGACAAATAACAAGATACCAAATGCGACGCCAATACCTGCGGGGCAGACCTGGTCGTCATCAGGCTTTTCAGTGAAGTAATTGTTGAAATTGATTGCGATTCATCGTACTGGCCTGTTCCTGCGCCTGGGGGCACGCTTTCAAGTCAATCAGTTAATGCTCACATCGATCAAGAAAGTACGCGGAGTGCAACAGCTATCCAGCGCCTCTCGGCTAGATAGTCACTTCGACATGTCCTCGAAACACATATTACAGCACTGTGTTGAAGGCTCGGGATGTGTTGTCCAGTGGACGCTGCTGCTGGCTTAGCACCGATCGCTTAGTTCTGCCTCTGTCGTGGGTACATCTTCCAAAACTATTCTTCAGATTGTGGTCGATGTGTGGGAGGGCTTTCACTTGGGGGCCCTCTGATCTTATGGTTACATGACTGGAATTTGCAACCTACCTGGCTGTCAGCAGCGTTGGCACAACCTGTCCCTCTGCTGTCCTCGACCGTGTGTGTTCACTGCGGATAATTGGGCACGGTATTTCTGGTTAACACGTACGGTGTTTCGATATCACCCCCACGGGTCATCGCCATCCCATCATCCAAGCCATCCGGAAGGAACAGATAGACGAGTCCGGCAGGCAACAAACCTTGCCATCTTTTTACACCTTCCAAATATTAATTTGAAGGGTACGATCGCGATTGATGTCCACCAGAAAGGCGAACGAGCTGGCCACTGGTGTTGCATCATCTCAAACGACCTTTGTAAAAGTGGATCCGACGGTCTTTGCCGGGTGCAAAAGAAGCTCTCCCTGTGTCCCGGTATGTAACATCTCTAGGCTTTGCGAAAGCGATGGCGCTCGGCATATCCGCGATGACAGAGGAATCAACGCCGTCGCCCAGGGGAGGTATCGCAAGTTGCTCTAGTGCCCACAGATTGGTTCCAGCGCGTTTCGATAAAGACGCAGTCCTCTACATATAGTAAGCCTTTTCGCGCGCGGGCACGGTGGGCCGTTCGTTGCGCATGTGGGGTATGGTCGTCCTCAAACACTTGTGATCTGATCGTCTGCGGCTTATCCGGCAACGAAGGAGGCGACGGGCGGGGCCATCTCTTTGCACTCGCAGCCTGCGGCGTCGGAGTCGCTGCAGTGCCCGTTGGAATAGGAGCAGGGTGGCAGCCGCGGTGTGGCTGGTATGTATGAACAGTCCGGCGTCGGGTCTGGTGCCCACGCAGAGGCGTGGTGGACGCGCGTCGCGTCATACATGACCAGCATAGTAGCGCAGTATGTTCTTTTGAGTCGGTCGAGAGAGGTGCGCTGGTCCTCGTCACGACGCGCGACTTCATTTGCACGTAATTGAGTGGTAGCTATACACTGACATAGTACATTTCTACACAGAGTGACTTCTTTGGAACACGCCCCAGCTTCTCCGAGAGAGTGACGGCACAGCACTGGCGAGCGATGAACAACTGATGAGTGCATTCGGAGTTTCGGACCGACTTGCCGAACCATTCTCACTATTCGCCCGTCACCATTTGGTCAAGTTTCTTCAACACTCCCTTCCCCATAGGGACCAATCATGTCGACGGGGCAAGTATTCCCAGGCTGCACAATGCTGGAAAGCACATATGCCCTGGGGACGTTTTGTGGCGCAGGGTTGACGCACGTGCAAGCACAAGCCCAAGCCGAACCGACCAATTCCAGTCAACTCTTTCTTTGCGAGACTGGACACAGGTATTTCAGCATTTGCGCCTCGCGGCTCTCTGCAGGACTGTGATGAAGCGATGGACTTGCTGCTTCGGCTCCTTGCAAATACATAGGGGGCGGTACGCGTTCGCTGCGCTGCTCGATCTCGCCCGGAGGGCGAAAGTAGCGTACAAATGTATTTAATACACTGTACATATTTGTCTATCCCCATAGTGACCTGCTCAATGGATGCCTTCACCGCCGTAGATATGGAGTGTAGAAATCTGCGACTTGGCAACAACAAACGTCGCCTCCCACTGCCGACTGGGCGAGCACCGGAGCGTGGGAAAAGGCCACCAGGCTTCTTTGCTTTGCCAAGGAGACATATGTACACTTATGTTTTGTGTACCCTGCGGCGCTCAAACTCATAACATGTGGATGTGTGCTTACCGGTTGCCACGCTCTGCTTCGCGTTCCTGTAGCTGGTGGAGACAGATGGCAGGCCTGTGACGTGGCAGGGGATCTGACGCTTTCCTTCGGATGACTCTTGCCACCTATATGCAGGCCAGAGCCCACACCCCCCTTTCTCCTCATAAGCAGATGCAAGGTCATCGGGTCGAGTGGTCACATGGGTGCGATGCGGCAGTCGCTGGCTGTGCATGAAACCAAAGAAGGTAGAACATGGCAGAACTCGTACCTTTCCCCCGGGAGCCGGAATGGGAACTGGAGCCGGGGGACCGGGTTTCGGGTAACCGGACCGGACTTGCGAGGCACCCAGTCGCTGTGTCGCTGTTTCTTTGGGATACGGCTGTGACATTGCCGCTCGCGTGCGTGCCTGAGAAGCCAGCCATTCCCCACCATTTCCGTGTTGGAGGCTCGGGTGTTTCTCTATCCATAACCAATCGGCTGGCGGGGCGGGGATCTTGAAGTACTGCTGCTGAGCCACACAGACGATGAGACCTTTTCCTCCGCGCAGAAGCATCGCCAGCAACACCAACATGCCGACACATGCGTGTATATAACCGCAGCTTGCATCCTTTGAGACCAGAACCACCCCAGGCATCAATGTAAACGTGGCCAGAGAGAGCAGCATCCCCTCGTCCGCCTCCATCATGAGCAAGCAGGACGTCAAGCCACTCGACCCACTCGTCGCCTCCACCAAGGATGTCGAAGGCGACGCCACTTCGGCCGACGCCGACGCCGGTCAACCCCTCGAGCTCGTCTCGGCCGAGGATGACAAGCGTGTCCTGCGCCGGATCGACTGGCACATGCAGCCGGTCATCATGGTAATCTACTTTCTCGTCACGCTCGACAAGGCCAGCCTGTCGTACACGTCCGTCTTTGGAATCCAGCACGACGCCAAGCTGGTCGGAAACCAGTACTCGCTGCTTTCCTCGGTCGTATACATCGCCCAGCTCGTCTTCCAACCGATCAGCGCCTTGGCCATCATCAAGCTCCGCCTCTCTCTCTGGGTCGGCGCCCTGATTACCCTCTGGGGCATCACACTCGCTTCTGGAGCGGCCGCGTACAACTTTAGCGGGCTCTTCGCCATGCGCTTCTTCCTCGGAGGGTGCGGGAGAGCAATGCCTCCGCTTCCAGACACAGAGTATGACTGACGTCTGCTCCCTTCTGACCCTTTCTCCACAGGCTCGAGTCGTCCATCGCGCCATGCAACGTCGCGCTGACCCAAGCATTCTACCGTCGCTCAGAGCAGGGCTTCCGCACGAGCACGTGGTACGCCATGAATGGCGTCAGCACCATCATCGGCAGTGCCATCGCCTATGGCCTCGGGCACGTACATTCGGACAAGCTCTACTCGTACCAAGTCATTTTCCTCACACTCGGCCTACTCACTGTCGCCTACGGCATGACGACGTTCTTCACTGTGCCGGACAGCATTGACCATGCGTACTTTCTTAAAAACGGCGACGACAGACGCATCGCGCGTGAGCGCGTCCGCTTCAACCAGGCGGGCACTGACGAGCGCAAGTTCAGCTGGCCCCAGTGCCTGGAGACGTTCCTCGACCTCAAGTCGTGGGTCTGGATGTCTCTCGCCTTCCTCATCTCCATCCCCTCGGGCGGCTTCTCCAACTTCCAAGCTCTCATCCTCCAAGGTTTCGGCTTCGACAAGTACCAGGTCATGCTGCTCTCCATGCCCGTCGGCGCCATGCAGATCATCTCTATCTTTGCAGCCTTTTGGGCCTCATCGTACTTCAAGAATAAAACCGGTGTCCTCCTCGGCGTCATGGTGCCCACCCTTATCGGCGGCGGCATGCTCTATGGCCTGGGCCGTGAGCCAAAGGACCGTCCAGCGCTCCTCGTCGCGTACTGTGAGTTCTTCCGATATGATTCTCATCAGGCACTGGCCATCCTGAGGCCGGAAGGTATCCTGGACCCTGCTGACCAATTCAGGACGCGTGACTACTATGCTACCAGACCTGACTGTCTGCTACGTCGCGGTCACACCGCTCCTGTTTAACTGGCATTCAAGCAACGTCGCCGGGCGCACGAAGAAGGCGCTGACGACCGCCTTCTTTGTCGCGGGCCAAGCGGGGGGGAACCTCGTCGGGCCCTTCCTATTCAAGAGCTCCGATGCGCCGTACTACAAGCCCGGCCTGCGCGCTGTCCTAATCATCCTCTGCGCCCTGGTGCTCGAGATCAGCTTCATGGCCGGTTGGCTCTTCTACCTCAACAAGCGCAACGAGCGCCGACGCGCCGCGCGCGGCATGAGCGCCAAGCTGACCGATTATTCGATGCTCAATCCTAAAGAGGTGCAGAAGCACAAAGAGAAGGAGGAAGAGAAACAGCGGCAGCAGCGGCAGCAGCAGCCGCAAGGTGCTTCCCTCGATGCCATCCCACCCATCGATAGCGACAAGCAGGCTCCTTCGTCCACAGCAGCAGCGCATCTTCAGATCATCGCCTTGCAAGATGGCAAAAAGGCCAACGAGGGGACCGCAGAGCTCGGCTTCGCACCGAGCTCGGCGCCGCTGCACGGCGCGCACGCCTTTGATGACCTTACAGATCTGGAGAATGACGAATTCATCTACGTGGTGAGTCCGCCTCAACAGCGCTCTTATGAAACCACTTGATGCTGACTGAACGCTTCAATTGCAGTACTGAACGTGCCATTGCTAAGCATTCTGACCGTAAATCATTTCTACTTGTTGTATTTCTGAACCTACGCAATAATTCCATGCAGGCACCACTCATACCCATCCATCTGGGCATTCATGCAGAGAGGTTCGCTTGGAAGGCACGGCGTAAGTCGGCCTGCAAGTCTGCAAAGTCTTCGAGACCGACCGAGATGCGGACCAAGCGAGGGTCTTCCGAAGCCTGGGAGAGGATCCGGTGCTCAAGCAAGGACTCGACCCCTCCGAGTGAAGTCGCGGGCTGTGCAGCATGGAAGAAATGCGGTCAGCATGCTGTGGAAAAGCGGCGTGAGCAGGCTCCCAGGAAAGCTTACCGTGAAGTACTCTGTGCTGTGAGGGACCTTTGCGGCTTGGCCGGCGCTTGCAAACTGTAGCACATGCGTGTTGACGTCTGGTCAGCAGGACAGATCCAGGCAAAGAGGGAGGAGGCAAGGGTCGCATTTCTCACCCTGATAGAAAAGCAGGCGGAGAAGCCGCCCGGCATCTGGTCGCGCGGGTCGAAATCCGCACCCTCGGTCGGCCTTGCACTGGGGTCCTTGTCATTGCGAGGTTGTAAGCTGCCATGCCAGACCCATTCAACGACTTTGCCACCGACGAGTTCCTTGTCCTCCACGTCCTCGCTTGGATGCGCAGCATCCACTGTTAAGCTGTACAGCCACTGAGCAAGCTTGTGCGCCGTCTCGGACTGGCGCTGCACGCGCAGGGTTATCGTGCGGAGGGAGCGCAGCAGCAGGTACGACTCGAGGTTGCCGGGAACAGCTCCTGTCGCGACACGGTACCAGAAGAGCTGTGGGAGGGGCTTTCTCAGCACATGGTGAAATCAACACGCATTTCTCAAAGCCCTTGCTCACCGACTCCCACTCGACTTTGCTCTTAACTGCTACAACGCCGACAAGTAAGTCAGAGTGACCTCCCATGTACTTTGTGGCTATATTCAGGGTGTTCCATCAGTGCTTGCCCTTCCACAACGCCAGTCAAACCAGAAAAGACCCACCAGAGTGCATGACAAAATCGGCTCCCTGCTTGAACGGGTCCTGCAACGGTGGCGGGGCAAGGGTTGCGTCGACGCCGATGTAGCCTCCGGCAGCGTGGGCCTGATTTCGGGGAATGGGTCTCGTCCTGTCAATGACTCGCGAGGAAGCATTGAAGAACTCCTCTGGATGTGTACATACCTTCTGCACGTAACGCTTCAAATCACGCACTTCACCCGTAGGATTCAATGGGGTCTCGACCCAGACAAGCAAGCCGCCACGACGGACGCCGTCTTTTTCGGCTTCCGTCTTTGACAGTGTTGGGTACTCATCGTCTAGATCAATGATTTTCTGCAGGGGTTATATTGAATAAAGGAAGCCTTCAGAACGCTTTTCTGAGAATGTACTGACGACACCCAGGTCCAGCAAACAGCAGGGCACTTACAAGATCCGTGCGACCGCGACGGTAGACGGCTATGGCCGCGTGAATGCCCATGTAGCCCTTGCGAATAGCGATGACAGATGGTGCATAATGCTGCATGCAAGCATGACCCGCGGCAACACCCGATCCAAAAGTGATCGCCTCGGCTCCCTGCATGCGGCGGCCAGAGCAGCAACATGTAAGTGGTCAATGGAATTGCCTGGTTGGGATCACTCTTCAACCTTGACCTGCGCCAACTTGAAGCGACGACAACGTACCATTAACTTGCTGAGGACTTTCTCCGTGCGACCTCGCGTATCCTGATTGTATCGGCTGTAGATTTCGATGCCGGGATCTTGCCAATTGAGCGGTGCGCCATTTCTGATATCCGTCGCAATCTGTGAGTCGAACGGAGCGGACCTGGAATGGGCGAAATTGAGTAAGTCACACATCAATCATGTCGCATAGCTTGTAAGTGGCGCCAAATGACACACCGGAAAGTCGTCGACGTTTGAATGGACGGAGCAACTGAATGGTTTGCATGGGTCTTGTGGTCAGGCTGTCCGATCGTGGGACAACAAGCAATCGGTCCCGCACAATCAGCAGGCGTGAAATGACACGTTGCGCCCTCATGCAACACTCTGCACTCACATCATCCGTGTGCAGAAGAGCCGTTGCAAGCTGTGGTGTCGGCAGGACAGGAAGCGCTGCTCCAAGCGAGCCGCTCGACATTTCTTCGGTTGAGCGATAAGAGAGAATGTGCTTAATACCGTAAGTAGCAATCCAGAGCGAGGAGACTTTCAAGCTAATAACAGTCCACGATGAAATGCTCAAGTGGAATCCGCAATGAGCTGAAGTGAGGAGGTTTGACGCCCAGGTTGATAAAGAGTTTCCTTGGTATTAATATCTCGTGTCGAAATGATAACCGCTAGCCTCGTCGTCCCAACAACACCGCACCAGTAGGCTCCATTACACCTTGAAATTACCCCACAATACGATATTTCAGATCGAGTCATTCACTCGCGAAATGTCGAGAGTTGAAGGGGAGCAAACCTTGCAGAGCGGCCAAAGTACGGAACGGCAAAAAGAAATGCTCGCTCCACGTGGGACTCGAACCCACAACCGCGGGATCGCGACTTCCCTCTTCAAGAGGTGAATAAAAGTCCCGAATTCTGGCCATTGAAATAGCAGAGCTGACATGAGTGCTATTTTTACTTAGTATAACTTAAGTCAATAAGACTGCGGAAGCCTCCCCACGAGGCACGCCCCCGCTCATGCGTCCACATCCACAGCTTCTCCCCAAAGTCGACAGTGTTTGTCACACGTGACTTTCTCAAGTCACGATGTCACCCTTTTGGAAGGTTGCGCTTCATGGGCGCCAAGCGCACAATAGAGTTCAGGGTGCTTTCCCTACTTCTAACGTTGGCAGCACATGTCCTTCCTCCCTGTCCAGGGAGAACCCCAAGCCATCGGAGGCAACAACGCCATGCATTCGACGGGTAAAAGGACTCCACAACCCGCGCGCCTGCTGTAACTGAGTGGCAATGGCATTGTTGGGTGCACGGGAGTCTGATATCACGATACAAAGCAGCAGTGGACTGCGACCCACGTGCACAAGCACGAGGGTACGCGCAGGTGTAGTTGTTAAAAGAACAGCAATTACAGTGTAAGCGAATGCTATGTTTGTTGCTGTGCAGTCTGGGCTCTGGGAATGTTGCTCAGGCGACCGAAGTCTCATTGAATTGACAGCCTGCTGGAGCCCCTTTCTAGAAAAGCCTGTGGCATTCATTCTCGGTTTGGTGCCATCGGCGCATGTCTGGCCTCCTTTTCCCCATTTCCCTGTTTGCTTAGCAATGCCTGCGCAATAGCAAGTGGAATGGAAGAGCATTCTGACGCATGCTTGCCAACAGGCCGCCAAGGCCACAAGCCTTCGGCCCGCAGAGCAGGAGCGGCAGCGAACGAAGATGGACGCAGAGTTTTCACGAACGCTTTTTGCCTTCTATACGTTCTACTCGGCGGGAATTGACGCTGTTTCGTTGCATTCAAGCCGCTTTTGAGGTTTGCGGAGCACGAATGCCACCCAGTGGGTGATGGCCTGAATCCTCGCCTTTCGCCACGGTTGGGACGTGAGTGGTTCGCGTGGCACCACATCCTCTGGCTTCAAGGGAGTCGTCAAAGTGGTCTCTCACAAAGAATTTATTTTCGTTACAAGCTTGTCGATGGAAGATGCCCGATGACTTCTCTAGGATGAGTAGATGGCTCTTCTTAGGTCCATTCGTTGGCTCGAAGGCTCGAAAGTCAAAATATCTGCGAACACGTGGGCAGCTACCCATGAGATGGAATTGTTCCCGCGTGGAGTGTGTGGCGGGGATGGGGTTATTACTCGCGACTCTGCCAACCACGTGCCTGCCATGCAAATGACCCGAGAAAGAGAGCGAGCGAGAGAGCCGGCAAAATGCCAAGTGGCGAGCAACTCAGAGGCAGCCGCAGAACCCACAATTTGGTGTGCGATCTGCTCGAAGAGTTTCAAAATGCACAGCACACATTTCTTCAGAGACACTCAGCCCAACACCCGTGCGCAGCATCCATGTGGGCAGTCTCTCTTCTACTGGCTCAACTCACCAGACTCCATGCCGTGCGCAGCATGGCGGTATTTACTATGCATGTTCGTGACTGGTACATACGAGCATGTGGTTAAATCCTTACGGCCGCGGGTACTACAGCGCAACAAGCGCATTAATTAATGCAGCGCTCGCTGAGCCCACGTGAGCAGCTCCGATTAAAGTTCAAGTGGCCGCGCCAGCGCCTGCGGCGATCGCCTCTTCTTTCTTTCTTTTTCCTTCTTTGCTTGGGCTGCCATCTCAGCTGCCATCGGAGACTGCGCCGCCTACCGCCACGCCGCAGGATCACGCTAGCGAACAACCACCCAGCCCAGGATCACTGTTCCAACTCCAAAAGAGCAGTCCATCAGTCCGTCTATACATTGCCTTCGACTGGTTCTCCGTAACCATCATTCACTTCGTAGGTCGCATCTTCAGCTGCATCCCATATTCTGTCCTTGGGAAGCGAAGGAAGTAGCGCTACAGCAGCAGCAGCGGAAGCGACGACAAAGGTTGCTCGCCATGGCACGCCAACAACACAGCTCCAGCTCCACCGGTCCCTTTCTTCACCACTCTGCACCCGGCGGCGGCAGCAGCCACCATCTATCCGTCGTCCATGCGCCAGCCCATGCCCCGTATGCCCATCTGAACTCGTTCTATGGCGCTGTGAGCGGGCGCAGAGGCTCGACGGACCCGGTGCTGCATGCAAGCATGGCAGCAAGCGCCTCAGCGCACTTCAACGGCTCCGCCAACGCGAGTTCAGGCGGCAGCGGGCTGCATGGATCGGGGACCGGTGTCTCTGCATCAGGCCTCGGGTCATCATTGGGGCTGGGTGGGAATGGATATGGAGGCTCCAATGCGGGCATAGGCCCAACCTGGAATAACTCGGGTGGCGAATCCGCCGCCCTGTTCGGCGCGGGTCGAGGTCGTTCCTCGATCCAGTTCAATGACCTCCCCAGCAGCAACCTGTCTGCTCCAAGCAATGCTCATCCAGCAGGCGCAGGGCCGCACTCCAGCCCTGCGCTCAGTGGAAGCAACTCGACGGCCAGAAAAGGCTTGGGCAGACCGATGGGGTCGCATGCGGGCCTGGGAGCCTCAGGGAGGCCGCACGTGAACCTACCCCCTTTGACAAATGGTGCGCAGCTTTCTATCTCCTCCATCATTAAGCACGCTGAGTTGATCTGATTTTTCCTTCATTTCTTTCGCTTTACCTTCAACTTTCCTCAATTTTTGGTCAGGTATGGAAGAACGTCGTCCATCTTTCTCGTCCTTTCCCCCTGGCCCTACTCAGGCCGATGCATTGAACCAAGCACCTTTCTATCCACATTCGCACCCCCACTCACATCCAAGTCCACATCCCTCTCATCCTTCCCATCCGGCGGAGCAGCCCCACATGTCAGCGCCAACAGGGCAGCCACATGATTCTAGGCAGCTCTACTCGAATGCAGTCCAGCGGCCTGCGCGGCTACCCCCGCCAGGCATATCTACCCCAGACGAGGAAAGAGACTCGGCCAGGCGCGAGTCGTTTGCCGGATCCTCCTCCTCTTCGAATAGCATCGGAGATGGTACCGGCAACGCTGCAGAGGGTTCTCGGACGGCATCGAGCGGCAAAGCGATCTTACTGCCCGATCGTAGGGACACGCCGTACAGTCGAAGCCCAGAGCTGAGGAACAGCCACAAGATTGCGGAGAGGAAGCGGAGGAGAGAGATGAAGGATCTGTTTGATGACTTGCGCGAGCAGCTTCCCGTCGACAGGGGCCCCAAGACAAGCAAATGGGAGATCTTGAGTAAAGGTGAGCACATGCAATGTCCAGTACCCCCGTGCCACACCTGCGCCGCTAACATGCTTTGCACCCACATAGCTGTCGAACACATCAACAACTTGCGCACCGAGCGAGACGATTTGCTCAAAGAGATCGAATCACTGCAATCGCAAGTTGCAGACTCGCGCAAACAAAATACTTCGATTTCAGCTTCGGCCAGCAACAGCGGTAGTGGGCAAGGTGTGGGCGGCGGGGGCGACACGAACGCAGCAACGAACCACCACACGGCATCATCGTCCGACCCGCACCACTCCAGCCACGGGTCCGCCGCAAGCTACGCTTCGAGCCTTCAGCATCCCGCCGCAGGCGACTCGGGCCCGCCAGGTGCAACGTCCAGCGTGCAACACGCGCAATCAGATGGATACCATGCCAACGTAGGCTCCGTGTATCCAATGCAAGGGTGACACCGCTGTGCTTCTGTGTGGCTCGAAGTCTCTCCTGCTAGCAGTTACTTCGTACCCCCTTCTGCTCACTCATACCCCCATTGGCCGAGCTCGTTGACATTTGCATTGATCAAAATGTGCCGTACCATTTGCAGATATCTTAGTTGTACTTCCTTTGCCTCAATTACCATTGTTGCTGACGCTGCACAGTATACTTCCTCTCGCGCGAAGGACTCGAGTGATTTCATCGCCGTCGTTGCCGTCTGCCAGAAGCGTATTACGATCTTCGAGCGGTGCGCCTGACACTTGGTCCGACAGTCACCGCATTGTCCGGCTCTACCTCGCTGAACGCGTTCGAGTCCGTCTGCGCTGCATCAGTACCACGAGACTTTGCGATCGGCGCCGAGTGCCCTGTGTGCTCCGGCCGCACGCCTCTAGTCACTGTTGGTGACCGCACACATCAGCCTGGCCGTACATTGCCGAGCCGAGGCTGCACTCACTTCGCTTCATCAAGGACCTTTGTCCGCCTCGGGACAATGTCATCGACGTCTGTTGGTCCGAAGAATATCAGTGGGCCTAGGCCTGGAACAAACCCCGCGCATGCTCTTACCGCAACAATGCTGGCAGGTTCAGCATCCCGCTCTTGGTCCTGTAGAACATGCAACGAAGGTGGAACAGCTCAATATATCGTTGGACATGGACCGAGGTCCATTGCTACACACAAGGATGTGCTCAAAGTTGGAGGAAACCGATTGCTCGTCAGACGATGGAAGTAAGATTTGGCGTTTGGTTGACGTGGCGTGTCTGATAGGTCCTTCATTCACTCCTTTAGCGTCGATATGCTGCTGGGCCTTTACAGACATTAGTCAGATGAGCACGTTAAGACCATCTCAAGCACACGAATAAGCTCACATTGATCTTCTTGAGCAGGGTCTTGTTCTGGGCATCAGCCTGGAGAGAACTCGTGAGCAACGATGTGGAGAAAACAATTCCCGAAGCTGGAGCGCACTTTCCTGAATTCTGCTTGTGCCTTCTTCAATTCGTTGGCCAAGCGAGTCATCTCGCGGTGATTCGCATCCTGCAATACTCTGTGTCAGAGGCGTCACCATCGAATGGCCCAATAAGACCTTACAGAAATTTCTCGGACGAGCGCGCCTTCGGACGCGGTCTGCAAACCGATCGGTGTCAGCTTTCAGCTTCAAAGCGAGAAAAAGGTTGGATTGGGCCCTTGATGCAAGGTGCATTCCCTCAATTCGACCACGTATAAGCGATACTCACCAGGTTCCCACTTTTGAAGCGCTCCATGACACCTCCGTCAACAGTCGAGCCCAGCTCTGCATCCTGCTCTGCCTGCACAAGCTGCTCGCGAAGACGATTGATTTCCTGTTCCAGAGTCATCACTCTTTTGTCGTACTCCGCTTGACGGGCCGAAGCCTTCTCTTCGGTTTGTCGTAAGACGCCTTCCATATGCACAATTTTCGTTTGCAGGATTACCGCTTGGTCTTTGAGTTGACTCATGCCCGTGTTTTGGACGTCGCACCGTTCTTGAAGCTCTGCCATCTTTTCTTTGGCATCCGCTTTCGCATTTCGCGCGTTTGCAAGTTCTGCTTTGAGACCAGCACAAATATCGGACTCGCCATTGGCAGTACGCGATATTGTCGCCAATTCGGCGGTGACACGCTCCAAATGCGTTTCGGCTGCAACTCTCCCTGTTTCTGCGGCTCTGAGCAGACTCTGCTTCTCGGTCATGCTTTGTTGCATGTCTTCGATCCTTTGCTCCAAGCTCTGCACTTCGTGTGCATGCTGAACTCTGTGTATTTCCAGATCTAGCTTCAGGCTCGCGCTCTCCTTCTGCCACGCTTGCTTTGTATCTTGCAATGCCTTGCTGTGAGACTCTTGCGCTTCAATAGATTGATCTTCTTTCTCGGCCAGGTCCTTGCGCAGCGTGTAACTTTGCTCGACCTGAAGCGCCTTCTCAGCTTCGGTTTGGCTGAGCTTCTTTTGTAACGCATAGAATCTCTCTTGCAACAAGCGATGGTCCTCGAGCGCAGATTGAAGACGCGAGCCATACAGCTTGATCTCGCACTGTGCTTCAGAGAGAGCTGTAGGTAGATATTCGAGCTCGCTATAGCTCTTGTTTGCGGATTGAAGCTTCTCTTCCAAGGCTTCATTACTTGCAAGTAAGGTAGCACATTTGTTGCGATGCTCATCCGAGGAACGAGCAAGTGCTTCGAAGCGTTCTTGTATATCGTCATTGGCCGCGCGAAGAGATTCGCCGGCCCTCAGCGCATCGTCTCGAGCTGTTTCGAGCTCTTGAATGTGTGACTGGGCCTCGCTGAGCTGTGTGAGATCTGCTTCGTGCGCACTTGTAAGGGCATCTACCTTGATCTCCAGTTCTGCCAGCTTCTTGAGGGTCTCTTGGACTCTGCGAGGTGCAAGTGGTGAGTCAGGTACAGCCCCCTGCTCTTTTCCTCAAGAGTATGCAACTGATACTTTTTTTCATGCGCGCAAAGGTTATTCTGAGCTCCATGAAGCTGTGCACCGGTCGAGGCGAGACGCTTCTGCAAGCTCAACTTCTCTTCGTGCGTCTGTTCGAGCTCCTTCTTAAGTTGTAACACTCTTAAGCAAGAACAAGGGTGCAATGAGCGTGACAACGGTGTCAAGACTGCACCAGGCGGGAAGTCGCTCTCACTGTTCCCGCGTCTTCTGGCTATCGCTCTCTTTTTCGACAATAGTGGCCTCCAATGAGTCACGAGCCTCTCGGAGATGGGTAATGTCGGAGTCCTTCTGCACCAGCTCGTTAACGAGCAAGTGCTTTTCAGTGGTGAGCTTCTTGACTTCGGCATCCGTCTCCTTGACCTTGGCTGCATGCTGAGAAGGACTTAAAGACTCATATTAGCCCGGATGGCACCAAAGAGGCATTCTTGCACGTACCTCAGCATGGTCGAATTTGATCTGTTCCAAATATTCCCTCTGCACTCGGAGTACCTCTTTCGCTGTGGGAGAAAAAGTAATTATTCTTTCTTCTCGACTTCATTTCATCGCTGAGCATCGCTCACATTTCTCTTCAGATGTCTGATACAAGCCACGGATGTCTTTCGCTTCACCACGAAGAGAGGCGATCGTCTGCAGCGCCTCGGCGACCTCGTCTTAATTGCGATAGCACCGGTCACGGGGGACTTGGATGAGTGGGAGCTGTAATTGGTACGGACGATCAATATCTGGGCGACTTACTCCTCGTCAACTTCGCAAACTGTTCTCGCATCCCTTCGACATCAACGACCTTGACGCTGCAAGTCTTGAGCAGCTCCTGCATACGCGCACGGTGATCCGTCCAAAGTTCCTTGACATCAAGAGCTCTGAGCGCGTGCACGAATATTCAGCGCTCCGTTAGCTCAAAGATAATCATTTATGTCCACTGACCCCTGCATTGCTGTCTGCGCACGAGCCACGAGCGATTTGGCTTTCTCCTTGAGCGCAGTAGCATATGCATCTCTGGCCTTCAGGGCTTTCTTCAGCTCTCCGACCTCTGACATCTGCTTATGAGGTCTTTGTCAGTTGAACTAAAGCGATACAAGCATGCATACAGCCTGCTTGACGCCTACCAATGCCTCGTTCTTGACCTCTAGCGAGATGTACTGCTCTCGATGCTGGTCAACGATGGACGCAATTACTTCCAGACCATGGGATTTGGCTTTATCAGCAACAGATGCTGGAACACGAGTCAACCTTATGCCGTCTCCATCCGCCCGACCATTGGACACCTCGTTCGAAGTGACGGGCAAGCGAGGTCGCTTCAAAACAGTCGTTTCGGCATCCGCCTCGTCTGGGACGTTTGGCTTAACCACCTCCCGCGTTCGCTTCGATGATGCCGCAACCTCAGATTGTTGAAGATGGGGTGCCACACGTCTGCCGGCCGGAGGCACAGCTTCATCTGCCTTCGAGGATCTCAAGGCGTTGAGAGGTGAAATGGGGCAAAGATTTGTGAGTGGGTCTAGGCTGATTGCGGATGTTTTCGGCACGTTCTGGTTTGTGGAGCGGTCTGCAAATGGCCTTGGACATTCGCTTCCTGACGCAATGCCTTTCCAAGCCGATTGTATGCTCTCTGTAGAAACTGTGGGTGGTTTAATTTTCATCTTGTCATTTGACTCTGTGTCTTTGAAGACTATCGAAGCTGTTCCGGGTGTATACACTGGGCCCAGGGACCGAAATGGACAGCGCGCCTCGCCAAAGTCCAAGACGAAGACATCCGGTTGCGTGGCATCATTTGCGCGCACAGTCGTTTGTTCTGCCTGCGCGGTTGATGATATCTCCGTACGCGTAAGTAGAGCGTTTTGAGAGAGATCATTGCCTGGCGATTCAAGGCTATGCTTCTCATGGGAGTCAGGTCTCGACGCGTGCCCGAAGCCACGAAACATGTTGGCTCCTATCTTTGGCTCAAATGGGGCGATGGACACCGCTTGCGAGTTATGCTTGGGAGAGATATGCGCCAGTGGCAAGCTGGTCGATTTCGCGCTTTTATTGGTTTCCAAGTGATCTTCTGCAAAATGATGTGAGCGCGCTGAGAATGGTAGGGGTCCTGGTGGCCCTCGTTTTCTGAATGTGAAAGAACTTATAGCTGCACGCTCGTCGTCGTCAGAAGCCTTGGTATTCAGAACATGATTGGCACTTGCACCTAGATTTCCTGCGCCCCCCACGAGCGGATCCATGGTATAGAAAACGCCTCGAAGGTGAGATGGAGTGGCGGCGAGAAGAAGTTACCACGCCGCCTGGGTCCAGCCTTCAAGTTGATGTATGCTGTCTTTCTATGGGTGGTGCGAAACTGCAACGAGAGGGACAGTTGGTGAGGCGGTGATATTTTGCAAAGATCGAAAACGGCCGTCGGCTGCGAGTGTCAAGGTGGAGCGTGCTACGGACGGTTGTGGCAAGCCTGAAATCGTTCCGAAGGGTCGAAACCTGATGCTGACGCTTCTATATCAGATGACATTGCGCTTTCTACACATCCGAGTCAAGAAGGCTAAGCGGCTGTAGGGAAATTAGCCTTCCATGTCGACTGGCTGCCACTTGCTAGATCACGCTGCCCTTCTGCATACACCTCGCGTTTCCAAATAGGGACTTCGCGCTTGACCTGTTCCAACAGCCACTCAGCAACTTCGAACGATTCTCGCCGATGTGGACTTGATACGGCAATGACAATGCTGCTCTCGCCCACGGGCACTACACCTAGTCTATGACTCATGTATATTCGAGTCACCGTTTGCCCATGAAGAAGGCGATCAGAAGATGGGAGGTCTCTGCCTTCGACAGTGGGTTGCAACTGGCCGCTGCGCGCCTTTTGCACAATTGATCGCATCGTTTTGAGCGCCAGCTTGGAGTATGCCTCGTACTCTAGTCTGTTGACTGTCCTTTCTGTAGTCATCGTGTACAATCAGCGGTGGGCAGGCAGACAAAGCCCGTGTGGCGCGGCCCTCACCTTGAAATGTGTCCCGCGTCGTGCCGACGAACATGCAAGTCGCACCAGCCGACGGGCTACGAACAAATTTCATGGCTCTGGCCTCATCGAGAGGCTCCAAAGTCAGGGTGAATGCGTCTCCGTCCTCGTTGTTGAGTGAGCCTGAAGTTGAGCTCCGTACCTCGTCGTGTGCTTCCATCTTGCCCTGTAGCAGACATCAGTGTACGGGGTAACCCTCTGGATATATATGCCCTGTTTCCGCCTGCGACCTCATCAACACTCCTCAGACCACACTTGTGGTAGCGCACGGTTGATTGCCGCCCAATATCATATCCTTCATCGTAATTCTTACACATGGAATCTCATGATTCGCACCGCGCAATTCATAAGGTGTCCTCCCACGCCGCAGGCGGCCCACGGGCCACAAGAAAAGTCCCCGAGGCCCACAGTCCACGTCTCTTCAATCCCGGCTCTTCCGATTTCCCCGAGGGCCAAGGGAAAGAGTCAAGGCAGACGGAGAGACGAGACAGAGAGTCCCTAATTCTGGTCCACTGTTCCCCACAGCTCGTCCATACAGGTATATAGATCAACAACGATATTTTCGCTTCGGATCGATCATTAAGCAAGTCTGTTAAGTCGCCCCATCCTCAAGCGTGGGCTACCCCCGACACACCTTCAGCGCACACTTGCTTCGTGTTCTGTCATCAACTGACCCACGCATATTCTGAACGATCGAACAGGCTGCGCCACTTTCCAACCGTTCAGCAACATGTTTTCTAATCTGCCTGATCATGAATGCGACGCGTTCTTTAACATCATGGATGAGTACGTTCAACACCTGCTCTGACGCTGCTGTTGCTCCATGCTGACATATTTTTCTATTTACTTGAAACATGGTTTAGATACTTTTCTCAGCGACCGCAATTGGATCCCATCGCGATTGCCGAGGAAATGGCAGAGCTCCGCGCTGGAGCGAGTCCTGATGATCCCACTTCGAAATCGACATCTGGAGCTGTAAATGTAAACTCACAAGCGCCACCACCACCTACGGGGCGAAACCCTGTTGTGTCCACCGAAGAGGCAAGGCCAGCAGAAGAGGGGGATCCGGACGCCGTAATGTATGCAGAGGCGATATATGCGTGCGTGATAAAACACAACGTCCAATGTTTTCCGTGGTACAAAACACTGGCTGAAAGAGCTTTCCATTGTGTAACTGCAGGTATCCTAAAAACGAAGCGGATGATCTGGAGCTGGCCAAGGGCGAACGTTTGGTGCTTCTCGAGCGGATATCAGATGATTGGTGGAGGGGAAGAAGCATGGACGGGAAACGGAGAGAGGGGATCGTACCGAGCGCATATGTCCAAGAATTGCGATGACCGTAGAAAGATGCGACCTCAAACATAACGCAGTTTTGAAATACCATTTTTTGATGTTAGGCTGCCGCCGTTGGGTACAACAACTCTTGAGCTGCTTTTGGCCTTCTCATACCATTTATTGATGTCACTAGCGGGCTCATTACAAAAAAAGACCTCCCACAGGCTGATGAAATCTTACAAACTGAATCCTATATGAACACGCACCTACAACAGCAAAAAATCACCATGACGGGGAAAAAAGGAGGCCGCCCCACGTGGGACTCGAACCCACAACCGTGAGATCAATCTCCTGAAGCACTACCCTTGGGAGGACTTTAAGAGTCTCAAATTCTGCCGATTGAAATAGCGAGGCCCGATATGTAATTGAGCGAAATGAGATAGAAAATCTGCCCATTAGAGTCTATTGTGTCCCAAATTCTGGGCTTTGACTCCACTCGTAGTTTCTCGGCCGCAAATTGTGTGGGCCCTATATTTCCGCCGTATTGTGCTGAACTAAAGTCTTGCGTGGTCTGACTAACGTTTCGTTATTGGTTGGGTTGTGCGATCATGCCCTGTTAAGCACCGAGTGACCTACATTTTCGGCGTAAGCTGTCCTCTCGATTTCCAAAGACACCACAGGCGAAGTGAATGAACGTAAGGGCTGGCATTAGTTGACAACATTCCTTGATTGCGAAGAGGACGGGTATGAAATATGACCGCAGCAAACGGGCCCACGGTCACCTCGCAGCACGTTGCGGTGGCGGTCGGCAAAGGCATCCCTGCTGACATTCCACACGCTGTATCAGTGTCGCTACCGACATGGCAGGATAACATCGACTACGAGGAAGGCCGTCTGACCGACGTCATGGAGACAGGTTATCCCAGATTCTTTATTCATCGCAGCATACAGAAGGTGAGACTCTCCATCACTTGCAGGCTTAAACTTCGCTTCCGGAAGAGCGGTATGGGGGTACTCAACATGCGGATGCTCACTTTGCAGCTTGCGGCTCACCTCGAATCCAAATTCGCTAAGCCGGACGAATCTTCCCTCCTTGTCCCCACCGCGAAGATTGCAGATAGCTGTCGCGACTTTATGCAGTCACATCACGCCAAAATGTTTTCGGGCACCACTCCACCTTCCCTTCCTGTTCGCATCGTCCGCTTCTGCCTTCTGCCACCGACCGATTCTCCGCCACTAGCAAGCGGAGCGTTCGAAGATCAGGTAGCCGAAGAAAGAGAGAATGCACAGGCTGACCCCTGCTCAGCGCTGAATACTGTTAAGATCTACATCATCCTGTTCCCGAAGGAATTCTTTCCTCTGGCCAAAGCATACTGGCAACACACTGGTGATGGCATTTCGAGTCGAATGGCAGAGCGCTGTCTCTACCTTATCCAAGAATCCCGCAAGCCAGGACAAGCAAATGCTAATACAGGTGCAGGCAACGCCCAACCGATATCTCCGACTTACCCCCGACCTCACTTTCGCAACCGCCATTACGCTCGAGGAAAGTCGACCATTCCGTCTGACAATATCGACCCGCCCTCGCTGGCCAACAGCACGGCATCTCTCAGAGACTTAGACCTCAGTCTCCCAGATGAGAGCATGAGTCCAGATCAGTCTGTCTACGTGGAAGAGCGCTATGGAAGAAATTTGACGCTTACATCCGCTACGCGTGCAAAGAGGGCGCTTCGGCGACGGATTGCAGGAACCCTGCTTGCGGACCGGGCGTCCTTTATTGGCCATACTGATGGCGGGTGCAGTGCAGACTACGAGGAGACAGCTGATCCCGAAGCTGGAGAAACAACTCGATCAGGGACTGGCGTCACCGGGGATGATGTCTACTTGTTTCCAACCGGCATGAGCGCGATATTTCATGCACATCAGATTGCGATGCTGGAAAAACGGACCGAGTCTGGTGAAGAAGCGGTTGGGAAGAGTGTTTGCTTCGGGTGAGTTCCAGGACAAATTATTCTTGATCCATGTTTTCATGTACACAAACTTGGCCCCGCAGATTCCCATACACCGACACGCTCAAGATTCTGCAAAAGTGGGGACCAGGCTGCCATCATTTCGGCAACGGGACTGATGAAGAGATTGACGAGCTCGAGAAGGTTTTGAACGCACAAGTATCAAGTGGATCGCCCCCCATCCTTGCCCTCTTCTGCGAGTTCCCTTCCAATCCTCTCCTACGCTGCCCCGATCTACCACGCCTGCGCAGCTTGGCGGACAAGCATTCATTCTTGATAGTGGTCGATGAAACAATTGGAAATTTCGTCAACGTCGAAGTCCTCCCATTTGCCGACATGGTCGTTTCCTCTCTCACAAAGGTGTTCAGCGGCGATACGAACGTCATGGGTGGCAGTCTGGTGCTCAATCCCCGCGGGCCTCACGCTGCATCGCTTCGCATGGCCTTGCAGCAAGACTTTCAAGACTCGTACTGGGATGAAGATGCGCTATTTATGGAGCGCAACTCGCGTGATTTTATCGCGCGTATCGTTCGAATCAACATCAACGCCGAATTGCTCTGCGAGATGTTGCTGCACGAGAGCCAGCGACCGGAAGCCGAGCGGGTCATCAAGAAGGTGCAATATCCAAAGTATGAGACGAGGGAGCACTACGATCGATGCAGGCGCAAGACACCTCTCATTCCAGGTTCAGCGTCAAGCGGGGGCAACGGCGGCGGATACGGCGGCCTCTTTTCTATTTTCTTTACAAGTGATGCGGCAGCGAGCGTCTTCTATGACGCGCTCTCATGTGCAAAAGGGCCCTCGCTCGGAACCAACTTCACGCTAGCAAGTCCGTACGCCATTCTAGCACACTATACTGAATTAGACTGGGCAGCGCAGTTCGGCGTCGAAAAGAGCTTGGTCAGAGTCAGTGTGGGGCTGGAGAATGAACAGGAGCTGCTACAGATGTTCAGTGTTGCCGCAGACGCAGCGCGCAAAACTTTGCAATGAGATAGCGCCGTGCAGCCAGGAAGAGGCAGCCCTTTTGACGCTGGCACCTGTACTATAATACAAAGAGGCGGAGCCTGCGTGTCGACAATGGCTCAGCTTAATCCTCATCCTCCGAGTCCTCGTCACCCTCGACTTCTGCGTTCTCCTTCTCGACCCTAGCCATGAGCTGTGCGAGCTCCTGGTCCTCAACCTCGGAGACCGCCTTTGGCTGCATCTTGATGTTCATCTGTCCCCCGGATGCCTTAATCGACTCGCCGATCTTTTCAAGCGACTTCTCTAGCAACTCCAGTCCACCTGTCTTGTCGGTTGTGTTGGTGATGACGACGTACAGCGGCGGTGCGACAAGCTTGACTGTGATTGGGATGCTCTCTGTCTCGACAGCCTCGCCAGCCTTGAGCGCCTTCTTGATAGCGTCGATGCCCGCGTATCCAAAGCATGTGACTTCCACGTCGGCACGGATCTTGACCGGCTGCGGTGTCAGTTTGCGTGCAATGTTCGCGTACACTTCGTTGAAAACGTTCTCTGGCAGACCTAAAGTGTCTTCGAAGACCTTCTCCTTCTCACTGCGTTTCGGGAACGAACAAAGGGAGTCAGGACGAGCGTCCATTTTGCTGCAACAAAAGCGCTACAAGCACCTCGGCGAGTGAGACTCACGAGATGGAGATCTTGAATGCATCGTAGCAATGCCCGTACTTCTTGTCAAGCGGCCAGCAGATCTGCTCATAGAGCTGCTCGATCGGAAACTGCATTCGCGCTGCGACCTGAGACATGATGTTTGCCACAGTCTTCGACTTGGTGTACCGCTCCTCGCAAGTGATCACGTCGTCTGGCGATACTCGTCGCTTCGACAAGTCAATGTATCCTGAAAAGAAAAATCGAGAGCGCCGGGCAGCACGGCAGAAGAGCGCATTTTGGAGACAAGCATTTGCACTTACCCTTCTCCTTGTCCACCCTCATGACAACGACCACCTCGTTCCTCCCGACCCGAATGAGCTTTTGGATACTCCTGATACGTCTCCGACTCAACTCGGAGAGCAAAATCATCCCCTCTGCGTTGTCATATTCGAGCAGCTTCACGTAGGCTCCCATTTCGGCAATTTGCCGCACCTGGCACATAACCACCTCATCCGGGTCCGGCAGGACCTTCTCGTAATACCGCATCCTGGGTTCGTTCTTCCTTTTCCGCCTGCAGACCTCCTTTTAACGTCAACTGCGCGATGGCACACGGCGATGTTGCTCTTTTGGTCCTGTTTGGTTGATCTATTTGGAGGCAAGGACGTTCAAGTTGTCTGAGAAGAAAAAGGGTTGCTGCATGCGAGCAGTGAGCAGCGAGTCCTGTTAACTCGCAGGGGAGAAAATCGTGAGACACCGTTCCACCTTTCCGCCCCCAAGTCTCTCAAGCTTCACACCCTTGCTCAAAGGCTAACACAGAGAAGATGCTGCTGCACCGATGAGGTGCGAGGTGGGTCATCTCGCACCTCAACGCCTCATCGCTCACTTTGGACTATGCCTCATGAGTAGCGCTTCATTCATCTGAACTTGCAAGCTTGCAGTCACCTCTACCTCGCGCATCTGCAGCGCCGAAGCAAGTGTGTTAGCCAGGACGCACTGGAAAGGGATGGACGAGCAGTAGCGACATGCGGTCGTCAACCAAGGTCCAGCGTGACCTGCAGCCGGTCATGCGGTTGGGTAAGGCCGCCGCTCAGTGTGACATACAGGTGAGTCCGAAGGGCCGGCCCGTGGGGTGGTATACATGTATACTTTCCTCTCCTTTTCTGTCTTACTGGTTCGTATGTGTGACGCTGACTGCTGATGAATCGCTTCACCTCAGGCCAAGGCATACGGCGCCTGCATGTTTCGGTCCTACGAGAACATTGAGAAAGACATGTGTGCCAAGGAGTTTGCTGCTTTCAAGCAGTGTGTCCAGACCAAGGTAGGTTCTGCCTCCAGTGATTCCTGCCTCAAGTGCTTGGGCTGACTGGATGCACGATCAGTTCGGTCGCAAATGGTAGCGTTCGCGTTGTGTAGGAGCAGGCATACCGACCGAAGATACATGCCACCAAGCGCGTAGGTAATTTTGCACAGCTGGAGTACAGTGTTATCCTTGTGTATGAACAGGTATACGGAGTGATTGAAGCCGTCCTTTTCAGGGCATAACGAGCCGGCTCGACGAAATATAGCCGAACAGCTCAGTTCTGCTGCCATCCGTTCGGATCGCCTTGCAGCAATGAACTTGCTCTGGCTGGCGAGCCAATTGCTGCGAAAGGATTCGCAAATTGCGTGCCTGGCATCATGTTCTGCTGCTGTTGCTGTAACTGCTGAGGATTCAGGCCACCGAATGGAACCCCCTGCGCCTGCTGAGGCTGTTGCCCAGCAGACTGGAAGGCGGACGGGTAGCCGCCGCTCAGCATGCCTGGATTCATGGTTCCCTGCGCAAAGTTTCCGGGCATCATGCCCCCAGCACCGAGAGGCTGCTGCGAAGACATGACTCGTTGCTGCTGCTGTTGTTGCAGCATAGCAGCTATAGAAGCTGGAGACTGCACATAGCCAGCTTGGCTTTGCCCTTGGGCTTGGCCTTGTTGATTTGCCGGAACTAGGTGACCTTGCTGAGCGAACATTTGCTGCATCGCACTTGCCGTAGCTGGTATGTTGAAAGGCTGCGAGGTTGACGACATGCCTCCGACAGGCGCCGCCATCGGGTAAAGTACGGGGCTCTGCGAAATCGGAGCGGGCGAGACTGTCTGTCTCAGGGGTGAGTTCGTTGCCACATGGGCACCACTAAAGTCGCTATGCACGCTAGCAGAACTAGGGCCGCGTGCGCGTGCACCTGGAACATTCGTAGCGCTCCCCGGGAGAGCGCTCGGCATGTTCGACATCGCTTGTCTCGGGGTGGAAGGCCGCGAGCCATCAGACGCCAGGGCGGCCATTCCTACCACACTTGCATGCGCAGGGGCCATGCGTGGACTTGGGGTGAACGATCTCTGAGCAATAGCCTTCGCTGGCATATTGGAAGGGCTGCCACTGACGCCAGGGTATGGCTGTTGCATTGCGCTGCTCGCTGGAGGCGTGCCGTATGGCGACTGAGCTGGAGGTGGCGACTCTGCTGACGCCCTTTTCTGAGCCTGCATAAGCTGGGCCTGGCGGTGACGCTGTGCTGCACTATTTTGCATAGCCTGAAAGAGTGAGGAGAAGCAAGTGGAAGTGAGCAAATAACCGCTTGTGACAGTGGCCCCGGGCAACGACATTCACCGCCATTTGACTCAGCTGACTTTGCAGCGGCAAGTTGCGAAAGTTTGGCACGTTCTGTTCCAAGTACGACACAAGTGCTTGTGGCTGTCCACGCAGATGCGTCTGGAGCATCGCGTAGTTGTTGGCTGCATTCGGGCTAAAGACTTGTGTGGGGCTTTGAGCCTGAGCGGGCGCGGGGTACAACGGCAATCCTTGTGCCTGCGCTTGCAGTTGCTGTGTCACCTGGCTGCCAGCTGTGCTAGCGCCGGGTACTACTTCCTGCGACTGACTTAAGGACCTGGTGTGCACTATCGTCCCTGGAGAAGAAGGGGGGTTGCCAAGATATTGATGTTGTCCTCGCCATATCCTCTGGTCAGACGTACCAGGCTGATGTGGCTGCAGCGCTTGTTGCTGCAGTCTGGCACCGACGTCTGGTGGCATCTGCTGTTGACCTGGCATATGTGTGTTTGTTATCGCACCTCCTTGCATAGCATGCTGCATTTGACCTGGGTAGTTTGGAGCAGTTGCACTAGGACCAGAAGCGACACCCATCTGACTTGCGTACCCATTGGCAAGAGTGGCTTGCCGCTTGTTCGCTTCCAGGGCTTGCGATTCATTCTGTGCTTCGGGAGCGGCCCGCTTCTTGCCCTTTGCCACTTCAGACTGCTGAAGCGCAAGGAATTCAATTCGGAAGAGCGCTTGAAGCTGCTTGTATAGCAATGGCAACTCGCTCTCGGGCGGCAGCGAGCTATCTTGAATGAGGTCGAGCCGAGGCAAGACAGGCTTGGCAAGGGCTGCTGGGTTTTGACCTTGCATGCTCTTCTCGGCGCAAAACGCAAGAAATGATAAATTCGACTGCAAGCGGTGGGTCAAACTGAAGGGCGAGTGCAAGAGTGTCAGACCTTGGCTCGTCAGCAAGCAAGATATCATACCCCATACTTACTCCATATTAAGTGGAATCGATATTCTCCCCGTGTTTTGCATGGCCACGCACGCTCTCAGGATTTCTTTGTTAATCTTGAGCAACACGGCGACCTGAGACTGTAGTTTGGCCTCCTCGGGGGATGGTTCTAGGGCCCTCCCCTCCTCCACTACTGACGACGCCCCTCTAGCTGTTGTTGCCACAGGGGCTTGATTCACAGTGGCATTCGTGTTGCCTTCCGCTGCGGCAGATGCACCGGCGGCGGATGGCACAGCAGAAACGCTGGTGCTCAAGTCCGTAGGCGTCGGTGCACCGCGGACGGAGCCAGATGCCGATACAGACGCTGCCGGCGCTGCTGAGGTTGTCAAATCGTGCGTGCTGGTCACAATTGTCGCCGGGTGTGGTACCGCTGCATGTGACGTTGCCGACGATGACGGCAAGGACGGCGCCTTTGAAGCTAATGTTGGCGGGGCAATGGCAGTAGGTTCGGTGGCTGCAGCTGTTGATGCGGTGGTAGGGGCAGAAACGGAAGCAGAAGCAGGTGTGGAAGCTGGAGAAGAAGCGGGCCCATGTGCAAATGCAGACACCGTTGTCGATGTCGAGGTGGACGCTGCAACTGACGCAGGTGCTGTTGTCGTAGGCGGGCCAAGGGTTAATTTCACGGCAGCAGATTCAAACACTGGTGCTGCTGAGACGTCGCTATCGCCAGACTGGGTTGCTGACGGCGCACCTTCAGAGGTGGAAGCAGCATTCGCTATCGGTGATACCTGCGACGCAACCACAGGCGATGTCTTAATTGGCCCTTCCGCTTCTGGTACCGCGCTGCTCTGCGGGGTCGGAGTAATCTCCACAGCTTGGTACTCTGGCGAGTACGTGATGGGACCTGCTTCTGACGCTGTTGGAAGTTGGATTGCCGATTGCCCAACCGCGCTCTGCGGTGCTTCGTCCACGATTTCTTCTGCCTTGGAGGATTCATTGACCGGCAGTTGATTCGCGGACGAATTGTTGGAAGGATCCAGCGAGGTGGGGGTATTGCCTACCTCATCCGTAGCCTTATCATCCTGCTCTGTGCCTTGTGACAACTCCCCTTGTGCAATCTCTGCTATCACTCCATCCAATGTGATATCATCGACATCGGTCCGTGGGAGGGTCCAGGAGGCCGATGCCAATGGATCTGGAAAGTCGGGTATGCGGCCGGAAGGTTCATGCTCATGCGTCGCTACGGCACTGTTGTGCTTCTTGTCTGCCTCTTCTGCTTTCTTGACACCGTCAGATGAAGAAGGCCGCCCTGTAGCTATTGCCTTGTCTTCTACTAACTCCGTCCGAGAAGGCTCTGGTGGCTGGGGTGGTACAGGGCTTTGTGCAGCCATCTCGGCAGAAGATGAAGGTGAGAACAGGTCGCTTTGCGACGGACTGGCTTCCCCATCGAGGGGATCCACAGAAGCTGCCGTCGTGTCCTCCGAGTTGCCTTCGTCAGCCGTTACATGTGCAGGTGGCACAGGTCCATCTTGAACCTGCGAGTCCGCCGCAAGCGGCGCGAGAGCATCTTGCTCTCTGCCATCATTGGCCCCTCCGTCCGCGATCGATGCCGACAGAGGCGGCACAGTGAGGGTCGAAGCAGCCGTCGCTGGCGAAGAAGTCGTGATGGCCTGGGCCACGGACCCGGATGTAGATGCAGCTGATGAAGACAATGCATTCGGTGTGGCGCCGCCAGCGATGCTGGGATTGTCGTCGCCGCTTTCGCCGATGCCGTTGAGGACGACGTGAGACGTGACCAGTGGGGTGCTCATTGTCCTAGCAAGTCATCCGCGTGCAACATCTATGTGGGAGGATGCGATGATGTATCTAGCTGGGACCGGCAGCAGCCACCACGTCGACAGAAGCAGCCGTGCCGACTCTTCTTGCCGCCGCAAGAGTCAGGCGGCCTAACCTACGTGAGAAGAAGATCCCAGGGACGGGTCCGGCCTTTGATATGATCGGATGCTGATGAGATCCGAGGCGGATGAAACGGGTCCAGCCGGCAAGCCGCACCAGGCCAGCAATAAGGCTGTACAGAGTCGGATAGAGTCTGGATGCGACGGCAATTAGGCTTGGCTTTTACTGCTGCTAGCTTCGCCCTGCTTCACCGCAGAGAACAGTGAGTCGCTTTCGCTCCGCAACCCGCCGGCACAGTGAATCACGATCGACAAGCTGCGTTGCTGCTGGAAAGATGCCCGGGCCGTTGCCTACACAGCCGTACGTATCATGACTGCCATCTCGCAAAGGAACGGCGTCCCGGTCTCTTCTTTTTGCTTGTGCCTTGAGGTTTCCCCCAGTGCCTCTTTTCGATTCGAAGAGGTCACACTTGGAAATGCAAATGGGGGCGACAACCAGGCCGAATGAATTGCACCAATTTTGCTCCGACCCCGCGCCGGGAAAGCGCCAATTTTACGAATCCTATGGAAAATGAGGGGAAAGGGACCGTTTTTAGTTCACCATTTGCGGTTGTGTCCGCGAAGGAGGCGCGGGCAAGAAACAAAAGCCATCACATGGAGTTGGCGGGCAGGCGAAGGCACAGCGCCATCGGACTCTCTTTTTCTTTCTCCTTCATTTAGGACTGTTGCATCTCGTGGAGGGTGCAACGCAGGCGAGCCGCTGCAAGCTGGTGCAGTGCTCTTGCCAGCACGGCCGGGCAAATATTGTCCGAATGCTAGAAAACTTGGGACATTTTGCAACGCCATTCCGTATAGGTGGTTGGCGCCGCCACGCCGAAGCCTGAACGAGCAGCGCCCTGCACTGCGTGCGCAGCTTGATGAGTGGCGCCCCAGTGGGTGCTGCAACGCACTGCAGTGTAGCAGTAGACACACATGAGCGGGCCCATAGCGCCCACCCGCCCCATTACGTAGCCCTACATGCTCATCAAGGTTTCCAGGTCATTCATTGCGTGGGCAGCTGTGGTAATGATTGATGCCATTTGTTTGCAGTTTGACCCTTGGCTGCCACGCTGGCCTCACCAAGACGTTGAAGGCGCTGTGCCGCAGACTACATACATAGCCACCACTGATCGTTTCGCTGCTGCGCAAGCCCAGTTGTCCGCATCCCGTACCTGCGTGTGACTCACGCACACGACCCTGGTCATTCTCACCCGGACTGGTTGATGCACAACGAACTACTTCCTCAGCTTATAGAGACTCAAGAGAGACGAGCTGATCGTCTGCGGCCCCAATGTTCCGTGGTTATATATACATCGCCAGGAGTTGAATCAATTCGCATTCGACGGCCGATAGGAGATGCCAGAAACTCAAGTACGGCTCAGCCTCTGCGAACTATGAACGCCAGTGATATCAGCCAATCTGTTCAAATGGATGATGGCTGAAGTACAAGCCTAACCCATAGGGGCCGAGTGGGACATGCGCATCTCCTGACCAGAAGTGTAGCAAAGGCAATCGGCGTTTGGACGGCCCAAAAGAATGGACCCACATGGTCCTTGCTCAGGTAAGGTCTCAAAGAATGGCGCTGGACCGTCGAGCGGCATGCAACAGATACGATCAAGGCGCCGGCGACTCATCAGATAGCACTCGCCAACGGGGCACCGGAAGGAAGACACTCTCAAAATGGAAGATCGTGACCCGCAAGTTTGGAAGCACTCGACACTGACATCATCTCTCGAGATGTGTCGTTGTTTCAAGGTTCACGCTATAAGCTTGTAAAACATCTGTTTTCGTCCAAGAAGAGGCTCAGCAGCAATAGACAGAGACTTGGCTCATTCGAAGTCTAATCAAACCAACACAACACTCGGTCAACTCGAGTTGATCTAGCCTCTACCTACATATCGAGCTGGGGGGCGTTCAACTTCGAAACCAAACATATAAGGTTATCCGATATCTAACAAGCCGCATCTGCCTGCATCTCTCTGCTATTGCTGCTGGTCAACCTCAGTTGGTTGCATCAAGAAAGCCACCAAGGCACTTTCGCTCAGAACAAACTAACTCGGGTCGCGGATGGCCACCGGCCCAGGCTGCACACACACTATCAGCCGCAGCACCATGTTGCGCGATCACTCTACGGTTGCAAGGTCTACCTACGCCGTGTCCACAGCCGTTTCATCCCTTCAGAAGTTCAGAGCCATCTGTGTTGCGCATTGTAGAATGCAATATCGCAGTGCACAAGCGAATACGTTTAAATACACAATGCTTTTATATCGGTTGTTGAAAGCTGCGTGCGGAGGTATATCAAGACTGAATGCAAAAGAGAAACCGGAGACCAAGCAGACCACACTGGCGGCGATCGCTTATATGGGCCTGGACCTGCAACTTCGTGGAAGGCAGGTACGCAGGGGGCATCAAGTGATCGATGTCGAGCCCGGAAAGCTGTTACGCAATAGTCGCGAAATGAGTATCAATTGTTGCACCATTTTCAGCCTCAGTCGTGAGCAGGTGTGTGTCTTTCATCTTCACGAACAAGAAAATTCAGTGAGGGCAGCGACGCGACGGAAGTAAACGTCAGATATGATGTCGAAAGGTCGATAAATTCAAAGTGATGCAGGGGGACTACAGTCATGCCCCAGAAGTTGGATTTACTAACTTGCTTCTTGTTGGTTCCTCCACGCTGAGATTGTTGAGACCTGCGGGAAGTCGAGGGACTGAGGCGGAAGGCAAGCCCGCTGTTTGGGCTGTTGTGCTGACTGCTTCCTGAACCAAGGTTACTCAAGCCACCTCGGCCTCTCCCTCGTCCTCGATTGTAACTGGTATACCGATCACCTGCTTCACGACCTTGCTCGATGCGCTTTTCGCGCGCAATGGCATATAGACAGGACGTTTTTGGTTTATAAGACCACCAATTCATCGGCTTCTCTATGTGCTCCATGCCAACATATGTGTCGAGAGCACCACCGAGATGTAGCGAGCTAAGCAACGAGGACAATGCCGGCGGGCCATCACATTTGGCATGGACCCGAAGATATCTGTCCTTCCATTTTCCAACGCAATACTTTCTTCATGATCGGAAGCCGCAAATCCTCGTTCCTGTAAGCTACAGAATCGAGTAAACTCATCATCGACAATCACGACTTGCGAGGTTATCCGAGTATGTTTTCGACTTCTCGTTGCTTTCTTTTCTTTTATATACATATTTGGATGGGATACGCGGGGGCAGAGGTATTCGATTTCCCTTTTACTAACGCCACGTGACCGTGGTGGTCATTAGTCAGTCGTTGGCAAGGTTTGAAACGCGTGTAGACGAGCAATCGAGCATGACATGAGAGATGAGTACAATTCTTGGTCGGTTCTTGTCAGAATAGAAACTGCCCAGGCACGACTGGCTTGCAGCTGTACGAGGACAGCTGACGAGTAGATAGCTGATATGCTGATAACAGACAAATCGAGGGCGCATAAAGTCCTCTTGTAGACCCTTCGCTCGCCGTTCTTTCCTCACTACTTCTGGGATGGGTGCAATTTCCAATGCGAAACCACTTGGAAGTTGTCCTCGAGCGTTGTGGCTCCTCGTTCGCCGCATGCGCAGTAACGTGTCTCTTCTTTCTCACCCGGATTCCCATGTACCTAGCGCCTGCATAGGGGAAAGCTGTCATAGGTGATCAAGCCCTGCAGTCATGTTCCCTCCCGAAGCTATTTGCCGCGGTTACCGCGGCTTGGTTTTCAGCGGGCATCAACGATTTCTGCTCCTGAGTTCCGACATCTGACGTCTGATACAGACCTAAGAGCTGATGCGCTGAAAGCCGATAGCGCCGATCGCTGAACCCTGACATCTGAACGCTGAACCTAAGAACTGAACAATGACGGCTGGACGGTGAGCGCGATGAGTGGCGAGCGATAAGCTAACAAATACTGACGAGATCGAACCCTTATGACCATCAACTTCAGCAACCCTTTTCGCGGTCTTCATTCTCGGCACACCTTTGCCAAAACCCCTATATTTAAATGGTCCATCCCGAGGCCCGAGGAATCCCGTCAACAAGCCTATGAGGATCCGGGATGGGGTGTGCAAACTGATTGCTTTTCTCTGCTCTCTCTATCATCAATCATCATCCATATCCGAATGAGCAGCCCAGAGGAGAATGCTGCAGGGATCTGTGGCAGTTCCGTGACCTCCAGTGACATGTGGTAGACCGAAAGGATGCAGACTTGTGTATTCGTTGTGCATCGTTCATGAAGCAGGAGCCTGCAGGCCCTGCAGCAGTAACTACAAAGCCGGCAGATGATCACTATCACTGAAGCTCTTCCGGTCCATCTGTCGCTCAGCCTCTTTGCCCCACGAACGCTGCACGGGTCAGGAAGCGCAAAGGCGAGATTCATGTGCGATCTGCGAAGGCCAGTGTTCGAGAATTGATACAAGTGGCGAGGATGAAGCAGGACTGCTGGAAGCTGGAAGATCAGAAGATGGAGATCCAGGAGGCGGAGGGCGGAGCACCAGTGCAGCAGCAGCCCGCAGCAGTCCTGCAGTCGCCGACAAGCATGACCCTGTGTCTTGCGACGTTTGTCAACTGCAGTTCAATGACTTCTGCCAGGTGTGGCCCATCGTGTCAAGCTGTTTTATCAAAATTGCATACGAATGTAGGCACCTAAACTATTATCCGTGCTCCGTTCAGCTCCATGCGCCAAGGACGACGGATGAACAATGGACCATGGGCTGATGCTACGGTTATGGGGTTTGCTGTTATGTGATTTTATTCGTGAGGTAGTGTGGTTAGAAGGGGGAAGGGTTGAAGCTGGCCGGCAGTGGCAACAGGCTCAACTGGCAACGCTGGCGCCCCGACAGCGAGGACAGTGGGGAGGCGAAGCGAAGCCTGGCGACTGGTGAGAGCGAACTAAATGACCATGCAATGATCTTGGCAGTTCCATGAGCGGTCGAATGGGAGGAGGCTTACACTCTGCCAGCTCTGCATGATTCCAGCTCGAGCAGAGAGGGTGCACAATCCAGTTGAATGTCCACACGCCTAGACGGCTAGCCGGCGGTTCAGAGAACGCTAGAAGGCATGAGCGGAACGCGAGACTGGCAGATGCAATGCTGTGCCGTAGTTGGGCCGCCGCTCTTTTGTGGAGCGTCTGTTCGTCGGGCTGTCCCGCGTCGAGTCGTGGGGCAACGGCACTGGCACGGCAGGGCAAGGGGCACGGTTTGGCGCGCTTGTGACATTGACCAGGCCCACCGGCTCGATGCGTTGCATGGAAGTTGCAGAGAGGAGGACATTGATGCAAAACTTTGCGCAAACCCGGTCGGTGTGCCCCTGTCGTCGGTTGTGGGAGGAAAACGAATGTGATGAAAGTTTTCGGCAAGGACGTGGCGCACAGCTGGCTGCTGGAGTGTCACACTGCGGCTGGCGCGGAGCGGACCAGACCAGACGGCGGGTGCTGAGGATGCCGCGAAGTGCGCCGCAGCGCCAGCCCCATTTCGGCGATGTGATGGAAGTTTCTGGTGGACTGTGTCCGTTCGCACACATGTATGCGTGCATGCAGTGGCGAGATACTTGCAGTTGGCGCGTGGAGGCTCGTGTGCGACCGGCAGGCTGGCAGTGTGCAGGTTACTACATTCTCATCAACGTAATCTCCCACTTCTGCTGCTTTTCGTTGCTCCGCTCTACTGCCACTTCATGTCTGGCCGATGGGGGTTACCGGGGCACTGGAAGAGAGCTGCCCGCCGCGCGTCCACATGGTCTGAGAATTGAATGAAACGGGAGCCGTCCAGCCGCCTTGCGCGATTGTCACCAGTTGTGAGTTAGGTGCATGCACCTTTCCGCCTAGCAGCCGCCCGCCGTGCTCGCTTCCTCCTCTACTGACCCCATCCCTACCAATGAACCCCGTCCAACTTCCCTTTGCTCCATTTACTTGCTCCTTCACGACCACCAATCACCCTCCGACCAACCTCCCCTTTATATTGCCAAGAGACTTTCTGAGTAACGCAGCTCTCACCTTCCGATACATCGTCAACGTCAAGGTTCTGTCGTTGTTCTTCGCATCTACCCTGTCCTGCATTTTCATCTTGTTTGTTCGCCCCACGCCTGCGTCCAACCCGCCCCCCTTACCCTGCCTGCAATCATGATCGCCTCCGCCTCCAAGATCGCCGTAGGCCTCATCGCTCTCGCTGGCCTTGTAGAAGCCCAGTCAGTGCCTCGCTTCGTGTACGGGACCCCGAACCCCAACGCACCTGGTGTGAAAAGCCGTAACAAGAATGGCGCGACAAATCCAAAGAGCGCGCAGCTCAACACCCCCATCAACCAGACCTCGGTCTCCCGACTGGCCTCTATCAACTCGATCGACGACTGGTGCACCTTTGGCCCGGAGCCGGTACCCAACACGCAGCAAATGGGCGACATCGAGCAGACTACCGTCGCGTACTGCACCAAGGCGCGCAACAACGCCCGTGTCATTGTGAGTTTTATGCAGCGCGCATTACCGAGTCTCTGTAGCTGCCTTCGTTCTCTGACACGGACCCACGTGATCCCCTGCACAGCCGGACGGCACCCTAACCGCCGTACACTTTGTCAAGACACCGCTGTACGTCCAGGTCATGGCGCTCGGTGACTTCACCAAGATCAACATGGCACCTGGGGATCTGGGCGGAGAGCTTGACCCGCACGGCGCCACCAACATGGGCAACCCAGTCGGCGGAAATGTCACTTCGAATGTAGCAGACGGCAAGACAGACGTCTTCTACCAGGAGTGGATGAACTACATTTCGTCCAGCCAAGTCTGCTTCCGCGTCTGCATTGCTGGTACCGACATTGCCCCCACGCCGCTCGAATGCCAACATCAGCTCGACACCATGGGCTGTGAGTGATCTTGCTCGGCACCTCGTGAGCATAACGAACATGGCTGACATCTTTTTCATCCTCTTTAATCTTGCCAACTCATAGGCAACTGGGTCATGCCAGGTGAGCACAGGTTGGAAGGAAGAAGAGGACACACCTTAGACCGCGTGCTGACTCTTTGCTGCTTTGTCCGTAACATGCAGGCAACTACGCCGACAACTCGTTTGACACTTGCGACGGTGATGCGGCGTACCCGCCCGGTCTCTACCCTCAGCCGGACGGCTCGACCTCGACCTTCCAGCAGTTCTTCACCGGCACATACGTCGGTGCCGGCGGCAGCGTCATTTCATACACCAACGGTTCGCCTACCCAGACGACTCCGCAATCCGCCTACTCTCTGCCATCCACGTCGAACTGCGTCACCACCTCGTCGATCTCGAACGGCATCAAGGCGATTATGCCCACGACGACCATGTCCACCGCCGTCAGCAGCTCGACCAGCAGCAGCTCTGGCAGCAGCAACAACAACAGCAGCGGCGGTTCAAGCAGCAGCAGCTCGTTCAACTCAGGCGCGTCGCGCGCCACAGTTGCCGCTTCGTTTGTTGCTGCGATTGGCCTCTTCTCGGCCGCGCTCATGTTCTAGGCGAAAATTGTCGCTTTTGCACATGCGCGCACCCGTTTCATGTATGCCCGCGCTGGCCGTGCACTCTTCTAGCGGTTGCATTACTCGACTCGCACCCCGACGTCTCATCTACGTTTCGACGGTGCACACCCCGCCCTCGCTATCGTAGTCTCACATGGCAATTGGCCAGCAATGGTCAGATAAGAGGTTTATCGTCGTCACTGCACCCGCCCCCTAACAACACCCATGAGTACATTCCGGCACGCTTTTTTCTCTACACCCTAATTCTGCAAGGCCGCCGCCGGCATCCCCCGTCCGCAAATCGTTGTACGGGCTCTTTCGCATCTATCACTCACTGATCTGCATATCCGACATACACGCAAACGGACGTCGCACCCCCCACTTCCCTGTCGGACAGTGAGCCACCCGATCACCCTCTCCCACGCAACTCTGCTTTCATTCCCTTCGACTCGCTCGTCCTCTGACAGCCGTCGCTCACGCGTTGGTTGGCTTTCGCTGCGAGTTTTTGAAGTCACTTTTCGCCACACAATATTACAAGTATACCGACGGACAGCCATTCCAGGTCCTCTCTGTACCGCAGCTGGGCCACCCTCTACGGCTGTTCTTCACACGCTTGCTTTACTACTGCACCTTTTCTACCGACCCCTTTGTCACACAAGTTCCACCCTACACATCACTATTGATCACATCAGATGGCTGTCAGAATATTCCACACTCATTTTTACAGACAGAGAGCTCGTAGCAATGGACTCTTTTCTCCCTGCTTCACTGTCGTTTCCTTATGGCTGTGTCTTACGTGCCTTGATCATCCTTGCGGGCGGCACATGAAGAGCAGGTGCTATGCTAGGCGGTGAGCCTCTTAATGATCTGCATATCAATCGGCAGCCGACGTAGCACGATACAACGCATGCAAACAGTCAAAAGGCGCCGTCCTGGGACAACGCATACAAGCAGTTCACATCGCGCGCATGCCAAATGCCTCTGTCTTGCAGGGAGTGCGTGATCGTTGGGTGTGGGGGGGGGGCTCGCGCGAAGCTGGTGTCTCGCGGCATCACGTAGGAGCCGACGCAGAGCAGTAGTAATCATTCGTCCAAGGCCGGGTTGTCGGAGCGCATTTTTGCCGATCGCACCTGCGTTTGATTTTCATGTTTATTATCGTACATTGGTGTTCTGCGCAGCGCCGTACCGCTCCCGCACGCTGTTCACGGGCGCGTCCGCAGCGTTGGCAGCGCCGATGTCCAGCTTCTCGCCCGGCTCTTGCTTGAGCTGCAGCGCCGTCCCGCGGAAGCCGAGGTAGTAGAGCCGCGAGAGGTCGCCTGCTTGTGAATGGGACTGCCCTCGCCAGATACGAGGTTTGCCGAATGGAATGGGATGGGAAGGAGCAGTGACGTCAGCGTCGTGCGAGTTGCATCACATCGGCGGGAGGGGGAGACATGCAAGCTCAGACGCACAAAAACTATGCTAACGCTGTTTGTGTTTGCAAATCGAGCAATAGGCAGCGGATACTCGACGACGCCTGGCGTCCCCTCAAGCAGCGCGAAATCCGCCTGTGGCTTCCCGCTGCCGACGTTGCCAACTGCAGAAGCGGGCGCGCGTGCCATCGGCGCTACAAATACGCCTGCCATGCCTGTTTCTATTGATGGTGCCGGTAAAGCCGCTGGCCCTGCCGCTGGTCCTGCGGCTCTAGTCGACAAGGAGGAAGAAGAAAAAGAATAAGAGATTGTTACGTCGTCAAAGTCGACGCCATCTGGTCGGTTGACATATGCTCGTACCCGCTGCCAGTAAGCGCGCACCGTCAGCTCAAGTTGACCGAGCGGCTGCCGCACCAGCATCTCCCCGCTCACCCGTGGTGCGAAATCTCCGATGCCAGGATTGAGCAAGACACTCTTGAGCCTGACTGCACAGGTGAACGGCACGGTGAGGATGAACGTGTCATCGACGCCGCTCTCGGCATACGCGGATGTGTCGTCGCGCCGATCCCACGGCTTGATGGGCGCCTTCGCTGTCTGCTCTGGCGGGTCGGCCAGGTTGAGCCCATGGACCTGATCGCGGTCGATGAAAGTGTACAGATTCAAATCGTCTTCGCTCCCGCTACCGCCACCACTGTGGTCACCATTGCTGCCGCCCGGGCGACGTGCGGCCACGTCGACCGTCGTGACTTCATCGTTGCAATTCATCCCTCGCGTGGCGGCTTTCTTGCCTTTTGATCCTTACGGGAAGGATTGTCTGGCAGATGCATATATGACCAACTCAACCGTGTCAAACGTGTTTTCCTTCCAATCCACCCAGACGTTTCTAGTATAGCGTGCGAGACAAGCCTCAATACTCAGTACAGTTGTTGAAATATAGAATGCGCGGTGATGGAGTAATCGGTTCTCGGTGGTGTACCATTGTACCTCGGAACACTCCCCCCCAAAAACACACAACGCGCGGGCTAGTAAATCAAAGAGTCTTTCTTGGAGTTCATCGCATTAGGGAGGAAACGAGCCAAAGGCACGATCCCATCCAGTGGTGTGCGGGCTGAGGCAGAAGAGCGGGAGGTTACAGAGGATTGCTCCATGGATCAGTACCATCTGCGGTCATCATCCATTCCATGAGCGGGTCAGGCGGAAATAGATCAGGCCCTCAGTCTTCGCAACCAGAGCTCGCTCCCCTCGCCCGACTCCATTAAGTAGGCGCACACAGCGCACATAAAATACATAGCACAGGCAAGACTTGGACTCTGGCACAGGATCGTCTGCAGTCTCCATTCTCCTCCCTGAAATGGTCGCTGAAACTTTGACCTGCTTTGTCGTCGGTCTCGGGACTCGGCAAGCAGTGTAATATGAACCCGTGCAACAGCAGAGATATGAGAGCGGGTCAGTGCGGAGCAAACACGCGAAAACCTTTTTGACTCATCCTTGCTTGGATCTCCCTCCCTCCACACCTTTGCATCCGTAGCGCTTTGTGCACATCCACCATCTCGCCATCATACTCTCCGTCTGTCGACAAGGGAGTACGGTGTGCACGCTGAGCTGCAATAATATCACGGGACTCGCCCTACTTGTTTTCAAGCAGACGACCACACCCGGCCGAAATCGTAGACCGGCTCCGGCAAAACAAGCGTTGCGTGCCCACAGCATCCAGCGCACCACTCGATTGTTGACTTCGGCTCACACGACCTTGCCGCTCATCATCTCTGCTCGGCACATTTGTACCAGGGTAGACTCAGTGTTGTTTACGCGTCAAAACGTGGGACCAGAGCAGGGCTTTCCACCTCATCATTGGCGGTGGAGTCTGCGCTCAGACGATTCCCCGGCAGTATCCCTCATAACATATGGCCTAGAGGACGCATCGGGCCGGGGAGAGCGAGCCAGCGTGATTGCATCCAACTGCGACGACTGCATCGCTTCAGACTGAAAGGGCGCCATGACGCAGGCGTTGCCTCTGTCCCAGTCAGAGGCTGAAGTAGAAGCAGCTATAAAACAACATGGGGCCGACTTATCCACAGATGCACCATCGTCCGCTTCATTTCGCACGGTGGATGCGCCGCCAAGCATCAATGGCTTACATGATTCTGCTTGTAAGTGGCTGAATGGATGCTATTGCTTCTCTTAACTGCCACCTTTTTCACACTTTTCTCTCCCCTCTGCTTTCCTCGAACAGCCACCTCTTCCTCCGTATTCAAGGATGCCACATCCTCAGCCGGTCTATCTGCCGCATTAGACAGCACGGCCTCCATCTCACAACTTCTAAAAGGTTCATTGTCTATTGATGAAATCCCAAAGCGAACAGGAGTAACATCAAACCCGTGCACAAAACAAGCTCTTTCGCCGATTGCGCACCGGCAGAGCTACGGCGGTCTGCCCTCGCCGAGCGCGGTGAACACAAACTCCTCGGCGGAAGCGGCGATGAGCGAAGATGCGTGGCACCCGCTCATGGCCGAACCGCCATCGAGCGCGCCGCCGACGGCCGGCAGCGCGGAGATCGCGTACCCCAGCCCTTCTGGCGGCTTTGTGCCGCCCCCGACCGATGAGGAGGGGCAGGCGTGGAAGCTGAAGCCCGCGCCGTCAGGCAGCAGCAGGCGCAAGTCTGGCGAAGGATGGCAAGCGTTGGCAGCAGGCGATGATCTCGCTAGTTGTGTGGACTTGTCTGGCGATGGTAGCAGAGACGACAATAGTGATGCGGGCTTGATGGCCGTCTTGCCTCCGAGTGCGCCAGCGGAGAGACAGTCGATGCCGCCCCCGAGTAGAGCGCGGCGACGAGACAGCGAGTATGATGGACCGTTGTCTTTGTCTGCCCCTATTGCAAGCAGCAGTAGCGATGCAGGAGCGGGAACGGGAGCCGCCACAGCCGCAGCCGCACGGCCGTCGCCAAGCCGGGACAGCTTCGGGCCGGCCATGACAGGGACAGCAGGGGTGCCCAAACGACCGCAGTCGATTCCGTCGTCACAGGAGACAGCCCAGTTGATCGCCGGAGCATCCCAATCCACTTCCTCATCGAGCTTCACCGCACCTGGCTCGCATCTTGGATCACGATGCGGCTCGGCAACCAACGCCAATGTCAGCATTATCTCCGCTGCCGGTGCCGGTGCCGTTGCTTCTTCCTCCTCCGCTCCGTCCTCGACACCCGCTTCGCGCCCCGGCTCGGAGCGTAGTGACTCAAGCTGGCGTATGCAGCTGCGGCACTCGCAGCTGCCGGACGTGCCGCAGGAGCAGTACGCGCTGGTCGCGAAAGGTGTGAATGGCATCGATGACGGAGTTGGGGCCCGTGCCAATGCGTCGCCCAGCCCGACGGGAACGCGCAGCGCATTTGCCGCACTCGACCAGGATACATTGATGCGCGCGGCTGCAAAGGCGAAAGGCAGAGCTAGTGGTACGGCTACAAGCTTGCCGATAGGCTCTTCGCCTGCCTTTTCCGATGGACTGTCCTCATCCGGGTCTTCGTCGCTTTCGCCGTATCCAACTGGCCCGCATGAAGGTGGCGCCCCCGCTGCCACATTGGCAAGCAACGCGCAACAGCCTGCATCATCCTCTACGCGGCCCTTTCCCTCCTCGGCCCATGTCGGTAGCGGTGGCCTATCAGCGGAGGACTCGCTCGCGCCGTCCAGGTACTCCTCTCGGAGCAGCAACAGCCAGTCGCAGACGGATCAGGAGGCGGAGGCGATGGACCCAGTCGCGGCGGCCAAGTGGCGCGAAGAGGTGGCGGCGCTATATGCGCAGCTGCGTGTGCGCGACTTTGCGTTCCCCGAGACGGATCCGCGGCATGTTGGTGCGAGAGACGTCAGCGCGCCGCAGGGCGGCGGTACCAGTGCGTTGACTGGGACGTCGGCCGATGGCGATGGCGAGGACGGCAACAACAAAAACAACAACAACAACCACAATGAAGAGGAGGAAGACTGGGGCGTCGATGCGAACGACGCGGAAGTCGACGCTGAGGGGGACAACGGCGATGGGCTGGCGCTCGGCGTGTACGAGGTGCTGTACGCGTTCGAGGCAGAGAGCGAGCACGAGTTGACGTGCAAGCCTGGCGATCGCGTGCGCGTCGTCGGGAACCTCGAGGGCGGCTGGGCGGTCGTCGAGCGTGTCTCCCCGGGTGCGCAAGAGGAGTCGGAAGAAGAGGTCAAGCGCGGGCTCGTTCCTGAGAGCTACATAGGGTGGATCGGCGACGAAGACGTAGAGGAGACACAAGGGCAGGTGCAAGAATGAGAACGGGCGCAAGAGCAAGAGCAAAAGGGATCATCATCATTGGCATCATTATTTTAGCAGAGGCAGCAGAAAGGGACCGAGAGAAATCGTCTACATCGGCGCCAGCTGCATCTCTGGAGGTTTGCACATTTTAGGGAGGGAAGAAGGGTCGGTCATCATCAGAGAGCTCCAATTTTTGGTCGCGTCGGATTGTACCCGGGAAAGTTGGAAATGATGGCTTCGCTGCCAGGCAGGCGCAGTGGCCAAGGCCCCAGGCCTAACACCACATATGTATTCAATGTGCAAGGCCCTCCGTATCAATCCGATTGAGCGTTGCTTGTTATGTACCTGGATGTGGATATACGGACCCTCGCCGCGAGGTGGTTGCTGGGAGGGGGGGTGGCATTGACATGGGTGTGCTTGGTAGAGTGTTGGATCTACAGCGGGGACTCCCCTTATTTCGCGAGTCCCGAGTCCCGAATCGTCTGCCAACCTTGCGCAACGCCTGGTTCCACCCTAACCTTCTTTGCTCCACTTTCTCTCTTCACTCATTTGTGTCCTAATGCGGAGTGCTGGCCAAGCGGAAAAGGAAGAGGAGGATCAAACCACAAAGGCCCGCGGAGAAGTGCATCCAGCAAGAGTCGACACGTTGTGGAGAAGGGAGGAGCTCCTCTTTTGCATTATGAGACAATCAAAAGCACACACACACGGCTCATCGTCTTGCCGTCGACGCAGCGAGCAGCGTGTGTATCGTATCGCCGTCGCACATGCCATGCGAGAGCACATGTGTACTAGTACAAAGACCTGTGCCTCTGCAGAGAGCGTGAGGGAAGGGCGAGAGACATTATGAATCAATGACTGAAAAATGACAAGTGTGCGTAGACATGCGGACATGTCAGAATTCGGGGCATTGCGGCTCCCGCTGAGCCGCTGGCCGCGGGCATATGTACGCGGTACGAATGTCTCGGATCTCAATGTCGGTCCGACGGTGCTTGCTGTGGGTTGGTGGATCTGCCGCAGAGACCCTGGTCACTGGATGGCGTTTCGAGGAGGCGGTAGTGGTTGCTCACGAATCAAAGAAGCAGGCGATGCACGTGAGAGAGCACGCCAGCATTGGAAATACTCCATCTCGTCGTCGACGACTGCTCATTGTTCACATGCGCCTCACGTGGCGCCCATCCATAATAACATGGATGTTCGTACATACTCGTTGTGACGTCCTGATGAGCAGCTCCTCCATCACCTCGACTGGTCGCCATTGACTCTCCGCTTCGGCGCTCGTCAGCAACTCAGATCGCAGGTACCCCACTTGCATGCGTCGCTTCTCGTCTGCTGAGCAACGGACCGTGGCAAACGAAGGGAATAAAAAAAGCACAAAAGCAAGTCTTCCTAAAGCTCCAACCCATTCGGCAGGACGTGCTTCATTGCAAAGTGCGGCGGCTCTCCAATCTCCTTCGGTTCTGCACAGCGGCAGCTGTCCATCTATACAAGCGTGTATGCATGCACATGCATCATATGTGGTCGCTTGGTGAGTGGCATGCTGCTTTTCGCCTTTCACTCTCGCTGGGAGGTCGATCGTTCTTCGTAGAAGAAAGACACGCGAAAAAGGATGGTTCCAGAAGCCCCCGGGGACACTGGCGCAAGCGCAGCCTATGTCCATATCGACCCCATGCTCTGTTGAGAGAGAGGGAGAGCAGATCCTCTCCCCTCTTTTCTAACTGCTGGGTCCTTACTGGAGCGCTGCACTTCATGAATCAGGGGTGCAAGGCACTGACGAGCGGGCTTGCCTTACCTCCCATTACTGTTTCCAGACGCAGCTTCTCCTCGCCTCTCAATTTGGCTCGTCGCGAATCCTTACACTTTGGAGCCAGCAGATTCAAGCAAACAATGAATGTGCGATCGTGCCGGTGATATGCGTTTCAACTTCAAGACGAATGACAGGGGCCACCTCAACGATAACAGCACACACACACAATAGATTGCAAGCTCACACTCACTCTGCAACGACTCCGTTTCGAGTCGAGCTTGACACACGGAAAAGCAAGAGAGAAAAATATGCTGGCCGCTCTCGCTGCAGCCGCTGCGCAGGCGCAGGTGCAGGCGAAGGCGCAAGCCTCCAGCGATCCTGCCGCGTCCGGTGCAGCGTTGCGCATAGCAAAGGCGTACATTAGCCTGCCTGACGCTTCGCGACGGCGGTTGCAACGCGACAGCGAGCGCGGGCAGGCCGCGTCTGGAATTGCTTCTGAGGCTCCTTCGTCCTCCGCCGCATCACTCCAAACTGCGGCGTCGGCATGGTGCAAGCAAGCACCCGTGTACGCCCTGCTTGACGCCTTTGTTAACACCGTCGGCAGTGCAGCGGCGCTCAACACGCGCATGCGCCAGCTCTTCGCCGAGGCGATCGCCGCCGACCTGCGCGCCACGCGCATGGCCGAGCGCGACCGCCGGCAGGTGCTGGCACGGCGTCGCAGGCGCTGGCGGCGGAGCGACAGAGCGGAGCTGGTCAAGGAAGGAGATAAGGAGGCGGAGCAGGAGGAGGGGAAACAGCAGCAGCTAGGACAAGCGAGCGAAAACGCTGATCCAGGCGCCAAAATTGAAGAGGTGGACGACGCACAGGCGTGGCCCTGGCCGAAACAACGTGAGTGCAACCGAGCGCCGTCGTGAAGGCTTTCTGACTTTACCACCGCATGTGTGTGCTATCTAAAGTGCGCCTCTTGGCCCTCATGGTGCTCAAAGAACTCAGCCGCCTTCCCGGTGGTTCGGCGCCACTCGCTTCAGCCGAGGGTCTTGCCATGCTGCTCGAGCAGCTCACGCTTCCCGGCGAGGCGGGCGCGGAGGCGGTCGCCGAGCTGGAGCTGAAAGGGCAAGAGGGAGGTGGCATCGCCCAAACACCATTATCATCATTGCCGTCATCGTCGTCATCATTATCTTCTGCTCCTGTTACTGCTGCCTGCGGTGAGGAGCAGGCACAAGGAGAGGTAGAAGAGGAGATGCTGGACGAAACGCAGGTGCGCGGTTCGCCCTCATCTCAGCTATCGTCGGCCTCGAGCGGGGGTGGCGGTGGAAGCAGCAGCGGCTTGGCGCGCCTGCGCACTGGCTCCCAAGGAAGCGACTACAGGCAGAGCAAAGGCGGCGCTAGCTCGGCATCGCCGCCTGTGAGCTCGCCAGTCAAAGCGGTCGCAGCAGGGACGCCCGGCCGAAAACTGGGCAAGATCGCCGGCATGTGGTCGCGCGGTCCGACGTCGCTCTCTGGTGCGAGAGACAAGGAGAGGTCGCATGGAACTGGCAGACAGAGGGGCAGCGATCTCTACCAAGTGCGCAGGGCCTGCAGCAGCCACAGCAACTTGAGCAGCATCGCTGGCGGCATCACGCCGGCCGCAGCGGGCAGTGGCGGCAAGAGCAAAAGCGGTCTCGCGCGCAGACCCGTCAGTGCGCACGGCAGCATCAGCAGCGCCGAAGGACATCGCGCGTTCGAGTCGATACTGCTCCCGCCGATGCCGGTGCTCGTACCCGCGGCTTTCCATTCCGCCTCCTCGCCGCTGTCAGCGTCAGCATCAGCACGAGCCGTATTGGAGGCGGCGGTGCCAACTGCAGCACAACAGAGACAGCAGCAGCAGGATCGCGGGTCGCCGTCAGTGAAAGCCCTGGACAGCCTTACGTGGAGCATCAACGATATCGCCCTACGATGCCTCAACAATACGCTCTTCCTGCATGAGCAGTCCCGCGCGCTCTTCGCCAACAACGACAGCGACAACAAGGATGACACGAACGTCGGCGTCGGTGGTGGCGCCATCGCGCTGGAGCTGCTGCAGCTCGTAGATGGGTGCGCCGGCGACGTACCCTTTCTCGCGGCGAGACTCATCTTTTACTGCACGCTGTTCGAGGCCCCGTTCAATAAGGTCGCTGTGGAGGAGCTCGGCGCGATCGATAAACTTACACTGGTGAGTTCCTATTGAGGCCGGCCCCCCTCTGTCTATCACGCTCGCTATCTGCACACTGTGCTCATATTCGCTTTCCTCGCTCGGTCAAAGTCGATGACTGCGCTTCTGGACGCGCTCGAGGAACACCTTGCTAACTCGTCGCTCGAGGAAGACTCTCCGCGCAAAAGGGCATCTGCAGAATACCCGAAACAACTCAACGCGGCCCTAGGCGAGGTACTCAAGGCTTTTTTCAACATCTCGCTGTACTATCCTCGCTTTGCGGACGAAAGCGCTCGACAGAGAGATGGGTCAGCCATGCTCGGAGAAGCGTTCCACCCTGTTCTCGCCAAGTAAGTTCAAGGCGGCCATCTGACAAGCGCTGCGCTGCCATTGTCGTTCTGATGTGCTCACTTGGCCTCCCTTAATGACCTCCCGGGGGTCCTCAGAATGTTGGGTCCGACCATCCGTCTCGTCCTCATCAGCCCCGAGTCCACCCCGCCGCTTGCGACCCCGCTCACGAACGCCATTGCTGTGCTGCTGAACTTCCCCGTCAAGGACTACCGCGACGTTTGGTTTCAGGTGTCTGAGGAGACTTCTACGGGGTCACTTCCCTCATCGATGACAGGCCTTGCGAGCGCTCGGCGCTTCGCAGTTAATCTTTTCTCTCCCAAGGGCAACCGACAGAAAAGCAACAGCAACTCAAAGCAATCCAAGTCAACAGGCACGCAGATCCCGCCGCTGCTTACCGCTCTTGTCGGTATACTCGACCGCACGACCAAGCGCTACTTTAGCGCACCCGACGTCGATTCCGCCTTGGTCAATAAGCAGGCTGCCAAGGATTCAGTAAAGGTGGAAGACCTGCTGCAACCGCTGCTCTTGCTCGTTCGCAAGCTCGCTGCTGAGGACGCTGGCGCTAGAGCGCACCTTCGCAATATACTCGCTCCACCAGAGATGTGAGTCTGTGCGCACGGTCACAGTGCACGCAGTTCCAGGAGCGCTTCGCATGGATGCTAAAGACTGTCCTTTGTTCGCTTGACTTGCATTCTTCGCAGCGACCGGAGCATCGGCCTGGACAAGCGCACAGACTTGACGGGAAGGCTCGTTCGATTCATGGGCTCTGCGTTGTTCCCGCGTCTGATGCGCGCTGCAGGCGAGCTCTTTCTTTCTCTCTACAACGGTAACCGTGAGTGCTCAAGAGTGCGTGATTCAGCAGAGCTATCAAAAAGCTCATTCTGTGACTGTTTCCCTTACGCTTCCGCAGCTCAAGAGCTTAGCTCGCAGATCGGCTACGGTCCGAGCATCGGCTTCTTGTTGAGCGTCAATCTGGCTGGGTCCGTGCCCAAGCCCCCGGAGGCCAGATCAGGATCAGCGTTCGGGCAATCGCGGCCTGTGAATCCCATCACGGGCTCGTACGAGCCCACTGCGGCCGAAAAGGCACGCGACCCGATCAATCAGATGACGGACGAGGAGAAAGAGGCTGAGGCGGAGAAGCTCTTCTCGCTCTTTGACCGCATGAACAAGACCGGCGTCGTGAAGGTTGAGAACCCGATGCAGAATCCCAAAGCTCAGAGTCGCTTCCAGGAGATCCAGAAGGAAGAGGAGCAAAAACAGCAAGAAGAGGAGGAGGCAGAAGAGAAATCGGCGCTCAAAGAGCTTGAGCGGTGGCGGGCCGAACGCAAGAAGAAACGCTGTTGATCTTCTTCGGCAGCCGCCTTTTATTAATTATCCATGGTATTGTGCATCTCAAGCACTGTGTTCACGCAGTGCTAACATGCCCGCATATTCCAGTACGCTACTACTGTTGCAACCTAATGATTATTGCAACCTTAATTGCAAATTGCGATATGGTACAGTACGGCATGCTTCTCAGCATTTACCGGTCGAAGAGAAGCTTGCGGGGTGGTGGAATGGAAGGCTGGGCGCTCACAAGCGCAGGAAGACCTGTGCCCAATCCTTTGGCTGGATTGCCCATAATGATGCTCTCGCTGACGCCCTCGATGTAGTCGGTCTTACCGAACAGAGCGGCGTCGAAGAGATGATCGGTGGTCTTCTCGAACGAGGCCAACATCAGCACGCTGTCCTTCATCTTGGCTACACCGAAACGGGTGATGCCGAGCACCTCGCCCTTGTACGTCATGATGTCAGCAAGGAGCATGACGTGACGAGGATCGATGCTCATGCCGTGGGACTTCATTGTCGTCTGAATTTCGTTAAAGACAGATGTGCGGGCTGCTTCAATACCGAGAATGCTGCGCATATCCATGACGTGATTGGTCTGCGTATGTGTGCCGACGACCCCAAGTGTTGTCATGACCTGCTTAAAGCCGTAGCCCTCGACAAGGATCTTGAAAACGCCCTTGTCGTTCGACACGACCGCCCTGTTGCACTCCGTGATACCCGAGATGACGATCTTGCCGAGCTCACGTTTGAGTGTTTTGAGGGAGTTGTACGAGTTCTCGTCGTTCCGGTCCACGTAGATGCGTATGCGATTGCGGCTCTCGATCAACTGCACGCGCTCCTCGGTGAGGCGCAGTCGTGGCGCGCGTCGGATGGCTCGAGCGATTTGCCACGGGCTGATCTCCAGTTGCAGCTTGCGGATGGTATCCATATCGATGTGGACACCGATGAAAGCGTAATCTTTGTCCCATACTTCCTCGAAGACGGATGTGACGTCCGCTAAGTATGTCTTTTCGATTCGACCTTTGACGATGCGCGCAGCTGCTTCACTGCTCTCGGATACCAGTTTTGTTTCAATGATGGGTGTGTTGATAACCTTGGCCGCATTGATGATTTCCTTAATGCGCGGTACACCAAGGGTAACGTTCATCGATGCAACACCAGCAAAATGGAAAGTTTTGAGCGTCATTTGAGTTCCTGGCTCTCCGATTGACTGGGCGCCAACAGCCCCCACAGCAGTTCCTGTTGACAAGAATTGTGAGTGTTCCTTCTTGTGAGTTCAACCGCAGAGAAGCATTCACCTGGCTCCACTTTGGCGCGCATATACTTGACCCAGCACAAGTCGAGGAACTCTTTCACGCTGACTTCCTTGATCTTTGTCTTGTTGTCGACCACGACGCGAGATTCGTCTGAGTACACGAGCAGGAGAGTCAGTATAAGGCGAGCTGGGAGCTGCGAGCGGGGATGCTTTGAATCTCACAATCTGCGCCCATGGTCAAATCTGTGTCCTCGTCCCATTCCTCCTCTCTATCCTCTGCAGGATAAAGCCCATGCGCCTCTCTAATCGCAGCAGCTTTTTTCACAACGTGCTCGCTGATGAAGCCCCTGATCTGCTGCCTGTACATCTCAGTCGTCTCCTTCGTGAAACGCGAGCTCGCCAGCTCGCGGTCGACAAACTCCTTGATCTCGTATGGCATGAGCCCACGCCCGGGCATATGCATGGTGATGGCCTTGGCATGCTTCCATGAGCGCTGATACTCGACCGGCAAAGCGTCGCCTTCCAGCTCGGCGGGATCTAGGCCGTCGTCTCCGTAGATGAACTGAACAACACCGCCGACGGAGTTGCGCACGCTCGTGTCATAATGGGTGCTGAGGTCCTCGAGCGCCTTCATCAGTCGACGCGCCATGTACCCCGTCTCAGCCGTCTTGACAGCCGTGTCGACCAGACCTTCGCGACCCGAGATAGCGTGGAAGAGGAATTCGGTGGGAGTGAGACCGCTAAAGAAGCTGTTGCGCACAAATCCCTTGCTAGGTGGATCCTTGGATTTCTTAGCGAAGTGGGGTAGAGAGCGATCCTGGAACCCGTTTGGTACACGACTGCCTGCGATAATTTGTTGACCAACACATGCGACCATCTGTGCGACATTGATCTGCGAGCCTTTGCTACCGCAGACAGCCATGACCAGTGGCGCATTGTGCCTGCTCAACTCGGTCATGCAGATCTTGCCAACATCACCACGAACGTCACTCAGGACACCGGAGATCTCCGACTCGAGCGTCTGCTCTTGGTCGCATCCGGGTAAATTGGTTAATTTCCCCACCTTGGCCTTCTCGATGAGATCCAAACACTTTGTGTACGCTGTCTCAACTTTTGCGTCCTTGGTGGTCCGCAGGCGGTGACCCGGCATAACATCATTGATACCGAGCGAGAAGCCTTGGTTGGCAAGCCAGCGAGCGCACATCTTTGCAAGTCGATTCATCGCTTCAATCGCAACATCTGTGCCATAATCGCGAAGCATGACACCGAAAACACTGTTCTTCTTGCCATCGCCAACTGTCGCCTTGTCCATCACGCCGCACATGACTTCGGAGTTCTGGATGACGAGATACCCGTCGTTTGGGCTCATATCGTCGATGTAGCCCTCGTTCGGCTTCTCGAAAGTCCTACACTTGGCTTCGAGATTAACCAATACCTGCTTGCCATTTCTCTCTTTCTTGTTCGGGCGGATGAGGCAGCTGAAAACCTGCTTTCCTGTCCATAGGCGCACAGGCTTCAAGATCGCCGGCTGAGGAATGTCGATGTGCATCGTCGCATCGCCGAACGTGCTGCAGACTTGCGCAAATTGTTTGCGATCGAAGAAGCGATCGCGGTTAGAAATGAGGAAAGACGCAGTGATGAAATCTTGGATGGCGGCAATGAGCGGTTCACCATTACGCGGTGTGACAAGGTTGTGCTTGACGCCCATAAGAATCGTCGCTTCTGTGCGCGCCTCCTCCGTCTGCGGAACGTGCATGTTCATCTCGTCGCCGTCAAAATCGGCATTATAAGGGTTGCAAGCACACTCGTTGAGGCGAAACGTGCGCCACGGTCTGACCTTGACGCGGTGGCTCATGATGGACAGCTTGTGCAGTGAAGGCTGACGGTTGAAGAGAACAATGTCGCCATCTCGGATATGCCGCTCGACAATGTCGCCATACTTCAGATTTTTTGCCGCGTCCTCACGATTGGCCATGAACTTAATCATGCGCTTGAATCCAGTGCGGCCGTCCACAATGAAGTTGGCGCCAGGATGTACATTTGCACCATTCAGTACTGCCTGGCGCATGTGCCCCATATTGTGCTCAAACACCTTTTCCGGATACGTGAGCACTTTGGCCACCCGTTCCGGCACGGCAACCTCGTCGATCTTGAGATTTGGATCAGGAGAGATAACCGTTCTACCCGAAAAGTCTACTCGCTTGCCACTCAGGTTCCCTCGGAACCTGCCCGTCTTGCCCTTCAGCCTTTGACAAAAACCGCGAATGGGTTTGCCAGGGTTGGGCCCGAGATTCAGACCCGGTTGCTCAGAATTGATGTAGAGCGCCACCGTCGTCTGCACAAAGTCCCATTGCTCCATCAGCTGCGAAATTGGTGCGCCTCGCGCAATGCTCGTCTTTACAAGGGCATTGGCAAAGACGATCTCAGCGATCTTGATAGTCAGATCGTCCTCATTCGTATTCGCCTCTTGTGCAACGGCGGGGCGGATACAAACGGGAGGAACGCAGACGTATTGCCAGATATACTCCTCTGGCCGGCCGTGTTCGGGTCGCAAGCCGAGCAGCTCGCAGTCCTCGTCGCTGATACGCTTGAAGAGCTCCATGACTTTGAGAGCATTCAGATCCTCATGCGCCTTGCTGAGATGTTGTTTGATTTCACCGCCGCTGCCTGGCCCTGAGCCACCGGTGCTGATCATGTGGTCAAAGGACTTGTGGAAATGCCGCTGCTCATCGGCAGCCTTTTTGTTTCGAAATCTCTCGTGAACGATGCGCAAGTTCGTGACCTTCTTGACGGTCCCATTCAGAGCACCGCAGTACGGACAATATAGCACTTTGCGCGCTGCTTGGTTGACCTTCTTGAAGGTTTGTGTGCGGGCCAGATTCTCAAGTTGAGGTCTGCGAAAAGCTTTGAGATATTTGCGCCTGTCTTCTTCGTCCAGGAGAACGGCCGAGCAACTCTATGAGCGGGATGTCATAAAGATTGGCAGATGTTTCATGCGTCAGCTTCTTTGCGCGAAGATACATGATGCCTCTAAGCTACTCACCTTGCAAATGATCTGTAGGATCTGGACAATGTGCTTGAAGAACCCAACGTGGTAGACGGGGAGGACAAGCTTGATGTAGCCAAAGTGGCCAATGCATTCGGACATGTGATGTCCACATGTCTGACAAGTGGCAGATTTGTCCCAGATACCCTAGGAGGCAGCATAACGAGCGATTGCGCCTTGGTGTCAGGCAAACGGGTTGCTTTGCCCCATCGAGCACACGAAAATGCCCTAGGGAATCACTCACTAGTCTTTGGTCATTTGGCCCTCCCACCATCGGCTTCCTCTCAGTAGTCCCTTGCTGGTACAAACTGCGATCGATGACCTCCATCTGCGACATCTCGACGATCTCCTGCTGAGACAACACGCCGAACTGAATGCCCTTGATGCGCTTGGGCGCGTCCGACGCAACGAGCTCCTTCATCTTTGCTCCAACGCAAGCTTCCGCTCAGCTAGGTGGACCTCCCACCGTCTTCGCCGACTTTGGCCCCTATGCAAGCTAATTTACGCAGCCTCAGAAGTACCCTGAAACCTCCGAGCTATCGTTCCAGAGGCGCTTGCGGCTTGAACCTCAGGCGAAGGAGAGTCTGTGTGCCGAATACCACGATGAGTTGTTCGAAAAAAATGTCCCAGCAGGAGAGGCTATTGGCCATGGCCATTACGTAAACAACATAGCTCCAACCACCACCAACAGTCTGTTTGCCCATCACTTGAGTTTCATTTTGTTTCTCGAGGGTTGAGTCTCCTCCATGATCCAGACGGCCGTCCACGGTGGAACAGGACTCGCTGCAGCGGACATGAGAACACTGCGGAGCACATCGTGGCACAGTTCAGCAGTATGACTGACCGCAGAGCTTGTGCAAGCGCCAGCGCTAAGAAAAATACCGCTGTCGATTTCGACGTCGCACGTCTCACCTCTCCCACCTCTGGGCTATCCATCGGCCAGTCTTCAGCAATACCTACTTTAGACGAGGACGGCGCTAGAAAATGCGTGCAAGCCTTTGCGCCGGGCGCAGAAGATGGGGGCTCGAAAGAAACAGGGAAGAACGCTTCCATGACGAAAGCGATGAGCATGATCACCATTGCGCGCCACCTGTTCCTGCTTCAGGATTCAAGCGCTGAAGCAGCTAGCAACAGCAGCAGCAAGACACAGTCGAATCAGGATGAATCAATATCAATTACTTCAAGACTATTTTATCTAGTGCTTTCGCCCTTGTTGCACCAACAAACTTCAGAGGGTGCCGCCAATTTGACAAATTTACGGACTGTCTACCGCTTTCTCTCAGCACTCTTCGCCCTCTCGTCGCCACTCGCAATTCAGATCATTGCGCATTTGCAAGATGCAGTCGAGGAGGACCCAGGGGAAAGGATACTGCTCCAACCACCATATATCGATACTGATCTTGGCGGCGCAGAAGCAGAAGCAGACTGGGTTGAAATGCTCTCAACTGGCCTTTCGGCAGGGAAAGGTGGATTTCGCTCCTTGCTCTTGGAAAGTTCCAAATCAGGCGCAGCACGAGGCTTTCTCAGCCAATTGCTTGAAGACCTCATAGATGAAGGAGAGCTCATGATGGGAGAAAAAGCCGGGAAAGTAGGAAGGCTGGAGGAAAGCAGTGCGTTCCTGCACAAGGCCCGGGCCACGCTGTACGCTCTTCTCATAAGGCTCAAGCTCAGCAGAAATATCGGACTCAAGAATGGAGCGGTTCAACAGCTCATAGATGTTGCAGCCGTCTCTGACTCTTCTACTGCTGATGTGGCAAGGAATGCGACAGAGGATGATCAAGCTGTGAAGTTTTGCACGGCACTTTTCCCTTCCATCGGCGATAACGCGGCTTCCAACGAAGATGCACTGAGATCTCCACAGATCCTCCTACTACCCTTGCTTGAATTACTCAGCCTTCTGCTGCTCTCACCAAGTGGAAAGCGCAAGAGTGAGCTAGCTAGCGCAAAATCGGCGCCACTACTCTCCTTTCTCGCAAGTCTCACGCCGTTGATCGCCAAGTCACGAGCTGCCCTTTTCCCCAACCGTGCAGCTTCCTCCTCCAATGCTTCTTCAATGTACGAAATCGATGCGAGACTCTTTTTGGGATTTACTGTGCATAGTGCATCAGTCGCCCGATTCGATACGTCGCTGCAATTTCTCATCCTCTCCATCTTGCAGTCCATCACGCGGTACCCGCCGCTCTTGTCCGCCGAGCAAAAACAGATGCAGCGACTGAAAAAGCTAGCTGAAGCAAAACAGCGTGCTGCTAGTGCTGGCAGCGATGCTACTAATGGCAATGGAACAGCGAACGGTGCATCTGCACTCGAAGAAGAGGAAGAGGAACCATCCTCGGAGGTCGACAAGAGGTGCAGATGCGTAGTCGAAGCTGGTGTCACAGCGCTGCTTGTGGCAATCACATTCGCGGGATCGCCTACTTCATCTATCGGTGTAAGCAAAGGCGCAGGAGGGACTGAAGAGGGAGGAGGCTCGCTCAACCCGTCGCCTGCCGTGCGTGAACAGCTCGTGGATGTTTTTCACGCACTAGTGACGCCACAGGACAAGTTGCTGCGCGGCAAGCTGGCGCAACAAGGTGGCAATCGGGCTATTCTCGCTCTTAGCAGCAGCCATGCTCATGCTGATAGTGAGACGGCGAATGGCGCAGATGAAGAGTCCACGGCTCAGGCCGCGAGCAAGCGCGCGACCCAAGCGCTTGCGAAGCTGTTGATCACGGCAAATCCAGTCCTGCTCTTCACGCCGGCACAGCTGCAATCCGTCTCTGTAGCACTGTGCAGGCAGCTCTGGCTAAGCCCCAGCTCGACGAACCTTCAGCGCTTCGAGGCCAGCTTGGCGCTTACGAATATCGCGAGTGCTGGGCCAGAGTATGCGAAGGCGATTGCCGGCTCAAAGCTTCGCGTCTCTATTTTGACGAAGAAGGGCGGGGGCAATCAGAAAGCTGAGGCTGTTGGAGAAGACTTGACGCTTCGAGAGGAGTTGGACGGCCGGATCATGCTCGAGGACAACAAGATGCTTCAGCGCGCCTATGTCGAAATGCTGTGCAACCTGCTGGTTGACGAGCAAACTTTCGCATACTGGGCTGGTGAGCCGGCGCCACAGCAAGCAGCGCGATGTGGCGCATCGGGAAGCGCATCCGGCGCAGGCAGCGTTGGAGCGCGCATGGAGAAGGCAAAACGCCGAATACACCTACTCGTTGCTCTCTGTGCGCCGCTCAGTGCTGGGGCTGGAACTTGCACTCAAGCGGGAGGCACCGACGCGAAGAAAGGCGAAACGAGTTTGGCGACACGTCTAGCTGCGGCTGGTAGCCTTGCCTCACTTGTGTCGACACCAACTATGTGTGCCTTGCTCCTGTCGCTCAAACCAAGTACGATCAATATTCTCGCCCGCCTCATTCACCCTGGTACGCCATTCGAGCGGTGCGCTTCATCTTCCACTGCTGCTACCATCGACGACGCGTCTCGCTTCTTGGATGTCACTGATGGCGAGGATGACGACAACACCCTTGCGGAAGCACAAAGCTGGCGCAATTTGCAAGAGGAAGAGGAAGAGAACGGAGAGGGGATCGACGAGGAAGCCGAAGCTGCTGCCGAACTGGTCGACCTCTCTTCAAGCCCCCAAGGGGCCGAGCACGCGCGCGCATCACTGGCCATACGCGGCATCACGATCCTGCATTGCTTATCGCAATACCTTGCCTGGATCGTCTCTTCGTCGTCGTCTGCTGCCATCTCGCCTGGCGCCGCACCCAATGGTGAGGGCGATCGGTCAGCAGCGATCGAACAGGCCAAGTCGTCGCTTGTGCGTAGCGGCCTTGCCGCAGCTGCCAGACAAGTAGCGCTGTCGAGTGCGCGTGCACGAATGGCCTTGCCTGCGCTGTCGCAAAAACGAGAACTGCAAGAACTCGCAAGGATGCAGATGGAGATCGCCAACTTCAGCCTTGAATGCTTGAAAGCTCTCAAGAGCTGTGGGGTCAATGTATCATGAGTGCATCGGTGGAAATATAAGGCGAAGCGAATGTAGCATATCAAATCGGAAGAGTCTTATGAATGGTACAAATGCAAGCCAGACTATGGTACATAACAGCGCGGATAAGAGAGCCAAGGAGAAGAGGGAAATGAGAAATGAGAAAGAAAAGGAGCGAGCTGGTGAACCCGCCTCTCAGGCCTTGCCTGCCTTCTTTGCCTTCTTTTCGGCTTTTCGTCGTGCCTTCTCGGCGTCCTTGGCAACCTTGTCCTCCTTGGTCTTCTTCTCCTTGCCGTCGCTATGCTTGCTCTTCTTTTCCTTCTTTTCCTTCTTCTCTTTCTTTTCCTTCTTTTCCTTCTTGTCCTTCTTACCCTCTTTCTTAGACTTTTTGTCGGCCAGATCCGAGGCGCCGAGTACGTTGGGCATGGGCGCTTTGCCACCTTCGGCGTCATCTTCGTCAGAATCCTCGTCGTCCTCGCCGCTTTCCTCAGCGTCCACATCCATCTGATCGCCCGCCTGCTCTTCAATCGCCGCAAGTGCCTTCTTCATCGCATCGATGTTCTTCCCCGGCGGCTTCCCCGTCTCGTAGAACGCAAGGCGCTCCTCGACCTGCACGGCCATGACCTCGCCAAACTTGTTATTCGGCTGCCCGCCGGCGGTGACGGTGTTGTCGCTGAAGCAATCTATCCGCGCGGCGATGCTGATCTTGTTGGCCAGAAAGCGTGACATGCGGCCCTTGTTCTTTGGCGCGGCGCGCTGGATCGCAGACGCGTGGTAAATCAGACCGTACTTTGGCGTATTGCCCTTCGTCTTGAGCGCGCGGAACAGTGCCTTCTCCGCGCCAAGGATCTGCACCGTCGACGCGGGATACTTTGCCAGGTTGGTCAAAGAGCCGGCGTGCGAGATGAGCCTTGCGCCAATGACCTCTCCGATAAGAGCGGAAACCTATCAAAAACCAAAGGCAACACAGAAAGTCAGGAAATGCATCGATTGTGTACCAGAACGTCGACGCCTCACATTTGGTGCAACGAGGTGCATCTTCTCGATGAGATACTTGTGCATGTTCTTACGGTACTCGCCAAGGTTGACAACGCGATCGGCAAAGTTTTCAATGTTGATCATGTCCATCTCTCCGATCTGCGTACCCATGCTAGCCCTGCTGGCATCGAGGATGTTCCTAGCGATCGTCTCGTCGCCCGCAAGGAGCTCAGTTAGCTCCTCAATGTGCTCCTCGGAAAGGTTCTCCTTGGCCTTGATGAAGCGCGCGAGCTTGGCGTAGGTGATGTTGTCCGGCGCAAGCTTGACGAGCTCCGGGAAGTGCCAGCCGTACCACTCGCGCACGCGCATGGCGAATGTGTTGACGTCCTTATCGAGCGTGTCGACGAGGGCGATGGCCTGGATGATCATGTTGTCGGATCGGTTGACGTTGAACTTGACCTTGCTCCGCGAGTAGGAGTGCCCCAACCCGAGCTGTGCCTTCGCCATGTCGCCCTCTGAAAGGCCCTTGAGTAGCTTTTCAGAGTGTAGCCGGATGCCGCGAATCAGCTCTAGCGTCCGCTCTCCCGTGTCGCAGGTTATGCCCGTCTCGGACATGATGGAGCCTGCAAGGCCCCTCTCTGACACGCCAAGCAGGATACTCTTGGACTTTTGCAGATTGAGTGTGATGAGCTGCTTCAGGTGGTCATTCATCACGCCTAGTGATTCGCAAGAAAGTGATCAAGAGCAGAAGTCAAAAAGATCTCGGTCAGCTCCACTACTTCGACATGTGGAGCTTGCATCTGCATAAAATCCTCTTCCTCTCACCCTCTGAGATGTCGAGACAGGTCTGCAATGCGTCTACCGCACTCTTGAATGGGCTGAACGAGACGAGTTGGACCATCTTTCCAAACTTGTTCAGGTCTTTGATCGACTCCTGCACAGCGGGCGTCTTGTTCCCGATCTCCTCCACCTGTACGCATTTGAAGATGGCGCAGCCGGTGGCCGACTCGAAGAGGATGTGGGAAGGAGTGAGCGCCATGGTGAAGCGTCCGTTCAAGCCACGGCGAAACTAATCTCGACTTGGACCTGGAGTTTCTTCTGCGAACGAGCCGGGTCGTTCTCTCCAGAAGCTGCTGACCGTCAAGAATGCGCTGGGTTGTGTCTGCGCCTGCGGCCAATGCTGCTGTTGTTGATGATGGTGGTAGCAATGTATGCTCTTGGTGACCATAGGGGTCCATGCGAAGAATTGGATGAATCCCTGCCTTACCTCTAGCTGAGAAGCTGTCTCTTGCGAGTGGAAAAAATCTTTTTGCCTGGGCCGAGTGGAAGGATGTAACCCTACTTCCACTTCCCTGTTCCGCTCGAAAGGAATGGTCACGTGATGCACCCACGTCACCCTTGTCCATTTCATTCCGTTCCATTATTGAGTTGCGTGTGCGTGTAGCTACGCCGTGTCGCATAGCATAGCAGACAGCGCTGCCTACAAGGGTTAGGGGGACGCCTTCGCCTTGCTTTCATTGCTGGACTTCCTCGACAGCGTGCACGCAAGACCGATCTGCCAGTGGCCTCCTGTGCTAATAATTTGATCGACGTAGACCTGGGCGTATCTTACGACCGACGCCGCCGTCCCAAGTCCAATCGAAGCCCAGCCAGCATGTCGCGCTCGGCCTTTGACCGTTACCTCACCGTCTTCTCGCCCGATGGCCGCCTTTACCAGGTCGAATATGCATTCAAGGCCATCACCTCCGCCGGACTCACCTCCATTGCTGTCAAGGGAAAGGACTGTGCTGTCGTCTGCGGTCAACGAAAAGTTCCGGTGAGTAGCAATTCGCAGCTGCCTACGTGCAGGTCAATACAACTCTTCGGCCTGGGGTTCGCAGTGAACAAGGGCTGACTTCAGATATGTGGTACCTACTGTATGCACCGATGATGCATATACTTGCAGGATAAACTCTTCGACGCATCGACCATCACGCACATCTTCTCCATCACCTCGGAGATCGGCTGCATCATGACGGGGCGAACCGCCGATGCGCGCTCGCAGGTGCAACGCGCGCGCTCGGAAGCCGCGCAGTTCAAGTACCAATACGGCTACAACATCCCGCCTGCGCAGCTCGCCAAGCGCATGGCCAACATCAACCAGGTGTACACACAGCGCGCGGCCATGCGCCCGCTCGGCATCTCCATGATCCTTGTCGGCATCGACGAAGACCCGGCACTCGGCCCGCAGATCTTCAAGATCGACCCAGCAGGCTACTTTACTGGCTTCCGCGCAACCGCATCGGGGACCAAGCAGACAGAGGCGACCAATTTCTTCGAAAAGCAATTCAAGAGGAGCAACACCAACACAGCCGGTAGCGCATTAGGCGCCGTCGGTGGGGCTGGAGCCTGCGTAAGCGAAGGCGCCACGAGCGCTGCCGCATCCGCCGCTGCATCCTCCGCACCAGATGCCGCAGCGATGGAAGCGGAGGAGATCTCGCGCAGCTTGAGCAGACAGGCCGTCCTCGAGCTCGCCGTGCAGACGCTCTCCACGGTGCTTGCGCAGGATCTCAAGGCAAGCGAGATCGAGATCGGCATCGTCAGCAGCGAGGAGTTTGGAGACCGGTACAAGGGCGAACATGTTGGCAGGTTCAAGACGCTTGAGGAGGAAGAGATCAACGCCATCCTCGATTCGCTCGCAAATCGGGATTGACGCGGGCATTCATCATCACGAAGCACGTGGAGAGAACAGGGGCGATCATGTAATGACATTTGAATCGTAAAGTTCTACAATTGTCTCCGTGTGGCCTATGGCAAGAATGCTGGCGGTGGTTCGGATGGTGCGCGTTGGCAAGCCCCGGGCGAGTTGCCGCGTGCTGCAACCATCAAATCTTTGCGACCGCATCGGGTGTCTTGACCGGGATAGGAATCAGCACCGGCGTGTCCTCCAGCTCTTCGAAGTCTTCTTTCAGGTCGACTTGTGCGCGCTGCGGCATGTCCGCGAGGAAACGCACAATGAGTGGTGTAATGATCAAGCGAAAGGCGGGTGGAAGGAGCATGATGAATTGTCGTCAGTGAACATGGTGCCAAGCTATCCTCGCGCTGCAACAAACCTCACCAATTGCGACGCGTCGGTCTGAAACTTGGTGCGCGCATACTGCGAGAAAGGTCAACAGGTGTTGAAATCAGAATGCATTGCTGGCATCCGCAGCGGCCGGTCGTGCACACTTACGGATATGACAGCGGCGAGATTTTCTGAGACGTGGAACAGGGAGCGTCCCAGCCAACTTCAGTTCCGTTGCAAACCTGCACAGCTACTTTAGACTCTCCTCACCGGTATGTCCAACAGCCATCTTCTTGGCATTCTCGATTCTTTGCACTCTCGCTTGCAGTGCAGCCGGATCACTGTGATCGCCATAGAGCTTGAGCTGGTCTTGCAATGCCCTGTTCCGCCGCCGCGCCTCCGCGAGCGAGGCGAGCATCTGCTGGCGCATCGCCGTGGGATCACGGCCTTGCGCCAGCGCCGTCTGCAGACTCTTTTCGGCCATCTGGAGCTTCACGCGCGTCGCGCTAAGTTCCGTGTCGATGCGTTCAGACAGATTGCGGGCCTGGAAGAAGGCAACAGCGAGGGAAGCAAGCACAGTGTTCGAGAGCCATATCGGACAGATCAGTGTCGAGAGGCCGAAAGAACGAGATCCACTGCGATCTGAAAGTAATGGATGCTTACCACGACGGCGGCTTGCGAAGCGAAGACCCAGTAATCTGCAAATAAGGGAGTCAGGTACGATAGCTTCTTTCAAAGGTTGAACCAGGGAGTCTGTTGCAGACTGACAGTTTGCGCTTCCAATCTGACGTGGCGCATAGAGGGAAGAAGATGTGGATCAGACCATTGTCAAGGGATTGACCTCAATATCGGATATGCGAGGGCTGGGTGCAAAGCGATATGAACCTTCTCGCGGCAGATTCTGTCCTCATCAACAAGCGCATCGACCACCTCTTTCACCTGTTGCATGTAGTGTGATCATCCGGTGTGCGATAGCAGAGAATATGACGCCGGAAGGAGCAGAAGGTCAGCCAGATCTACAGCAGGAATATTACCGTTGAACGCAGCGGTCTTGGACCTCACATTTTGAGCGTCTTAGAAGGGCAGCATGACGGTTGAAAGTGGCGGTGGCAGCATAGAAACGTCGGAACCAAAGGACCGAGATAACGAGTTAGAACTCATCTATTGAAAGGACAGATGTGAGCGGGAACGCGCACTGATTCCCTTCTTGGGACCCAGCTTCTCAAGTTCCTGTCATACCCCAAGGAGAGGTCGATACGGGGGCGACGAGCACGTCAGACAGCCTGGAATAACGCGCATGCAGAGACGGTCAGACGGTGAGAGTGACTGCTTGCCTTCAAGGTGAAGAATTCGTTCTGGGGGAAAGGATGCAGACGTCAGCAAGCGATGCATACAGCCAGCGTCCATGGCGTGTGCGGAGGTCGGCATTGTGAAGCGCACGTACAGACTGGATCATGAGGTCGAACTGCAGAGCGCACGATGAAATGTTAACAGTTCAGAGAGCGGAGAAATGTGAGTTCTTCAACGCGTCGAAAGCACAAAGGAAGACCGTGAGGGGTAGGGACAGTGTCACGGCGATGCAGTCAATACGGCCGCACTTGTCCGGTAGCTCCGACTGCACCGCGCAAAGGACTCGCATACACGACGTTTGGAGGGTCAACCTAGTAGTTCCACGGATCGTTGAGCATACACACCATCTCGTCCATCTTCTCCTCTGCGCTCATGCGCTTGACAACCATCTTGAATGGACTTGGACTCTGTCAACCCGGGCTCTCTCTCCGCGAAAAGGACACGGCACGGATGTCAGGAGAAGTGCGTAGATGCGCGCACAATGGGCACCTGGATCCTGTTCGATGGAGAAGGTCGGACTACAGAGTTCTGGTTGTGGGATCGCTGCGATCCGTTTCTGTAGCACGGAGCGAGTACCACAATCCACATGGAAGGGCATGCAACGGTGTGACATTCGAGATTTGGGGATCCACAATGACCAATGAAACAAACGACGAAGGCCAATGGATGATGATGAATGCAACCCTAATGGTCGATTGTACACGTGCTAACCCCATCGAGCCCTCAGCACATCCATTCCGCTTCCGCTTTTTGCCGGGGCTAGGTGCGTTTATCTTTTTTTTTGAAGCAGCCCGCTGCGGCCTTGCCTGTGGGCAGGTCTTGCAGAACGCCGGCATCTCGCCACTCGACTCTCACCCAGGAGCATTCTTTCTTTTCACAAATGATTTTTGGTGGGCTTTTGATGTTGGGGTGGGCCGTCCTGCTTGCGAGTTGCTTGGCTCAGACTTTCTATCGATGGATATGATGATACGAGCCATTCGATGGCGTATACCGGTTCCGACTGGTCGCAAAACATACTCAGGACGGTATCACCACGGATAGTGACTAAAAGCAAGCGGCCCCGACGGCTGGCTACTTGAAAAATGGAAGGCAGAGTGACGGCCCTCCCCAGCCTTTTTCAGCCATCGCTCGACGTCGCGACCCGTCATCCGAGCAGTCGGTGCTACTGATCGTCCTTCCCTGACCCTAATTTCCGAGCCCGACTTCCGACTTTGGGTGGTTCGATATCCGATCCACTTGTCGGGTCCTTGCGTGTAGAGATAACCTCGTAATTCGACACAGCTCAACACTCACAACTGACGGCTGAACATCCTCCTTCGCTCGCGCTCATCTAAAAGTCGGTTCGATCCCCGGTACATGCTCGCTGCATATAAGCCGGCAGGGGATCAAAAGTGACTTGAGCAGCACGAGGGAAAAGACTATGGCTGACAAAATGTTGGCAACACCTGTTGCCAAACCAGTAGAGATCTTTGTCGACACCAGGTGCGTAATGCAATCGTCCCTTCAGGTAACAAAGGAGGGCGCATGGCAGCCTAGCTCACACGGAACGTACTTCTACTAGGGGAGCGCTGATCATCGACGAAGAAGGCGGGCCGGACCAGAGGGACAGTAGAGACATCTACCTGCCGAACCATGTCGAAAGTGTTTCGCACATTGCAGTAGACGTGGGTGATGCATTTTAACAGCGCGATTGCCTGGTTCGTGCAAGTCGTCGGACTAACGGACCTGCTTTCCCACCTCCTCTCTCCTCCATGTGCTCACGTAGATCGGCGGGTCGCTGGCCAAGGTCGTCTACTTTACGCGCTCCCTCGCAGCGACAAGTACCAATGCCTCGCCTGTCATCGGTACGCAAACGCTCGAGCCGGAGCCCTTCCACAACCGCCTGGCCGAGCTGCAGTCGTCTGGCGTCAGCGCAGGCGCAGAGTCTCCCCGACGAGGCGCTTTCCCTGAGCACTCTCGCGAAAGCAGCACAGGCGGCCTTGCATCGCACCCTGCCTCCTCACCTACTTCTTCAGCTCACCATGGCACATTCGGAGCTGGCGGCGCATCGGGCGCAAGCACAGCGATGCCCCGCTCGCCATCCAGCTCAAGCTTCCTACACGGCGGCGGGCGGAGTGGGACGCTGACGCCGACTGCCGTCCTGCGCGAACGCGCCCCGTCCGCAACGTCGATAGGCTACGTTCCCGCCATGCACTCCTCTTTTCTCAAGCGGCGCTCTCTACCTGCAGCATTGCCAGGCGGCCGGCTGAACTTTATCAAGTTCGAGACGGAGCATATCCACGACTGTGTCGCCTTCCTCAACGAGCTGATCGATCGCAGTGCGCAAGCGCACGGCGTCGACAGCGAGCAGATGCGCAAAGGTGTGCAAGTCATGGCTACCGGTGGCGGTGCGCACATGTTCTACGACCTGTTCGAGCGAGAATTAGGCGTCGAGGTTCGGAAGGAAGACGAGATGGGCTGCTTGATCACCGGTCTAAACTTCATCACACTCATCCCCGATGAGGTGTTCTGGTACTCGGACGAGCTCGTCTCTGCCCTTCATCAGCCACTTCCGATGGAACGACGGGCTGCGATTGAAGAGGGCAAGGAGGTGGCGTCAGCGGCAAAAGCATCTCCACATGCAGCAGTAAGAACCAACGGCGCACCGGGCCAGCAAGCAGCAGCGGGCCCGCAACCACTACCCCGACCATCTCCGAATCCTCCGCTGTACGAACCGGTTTTTGACTCCCATCCCTCTCCCAAACTACCGTGTCTGCTGGTCAACATTGGCTCGGGCGTGTCCATCATCAAGGTAGACGACTATGGCAAGTACGAGCGTGTAAGCGGGACCAGCTTGGGTGGCGGAACGCTCTGGGGCCTGCTGAGTCTCTTGACGGATGCTGGAAGTTTTGATGGTGAGCTTCCGCAGCAACCTCTTCAACAGAGCTGCGCAGATTGCTGATGGTGTTACACTTTGTGCGCTCTTGTCGCATTGACTACGCCTCCCCAGAGATGCTCGAGTTATCTGAAAAGGGCGACAATGCAAGTGTGGACATGCTCGTCGGTGACATCTACGGTTCGGGCGTAGGCGGGAATGCGCTCAACTCTTTCGGGCTCAAATCGTCTACCATCGCTTCGTCCTTCGGTAAGGTCTTCCGGAAAGATGGCAGCCAGCGTGAAGGCGCCGAGGGGAGGAAGCGGCGCTTCAAGGCCGAAGATATCTGCCGCAGTCTGCTGTATGCCATCAGCAACAACATTGGACAGATTGCGTGCGTGCTTGGGCGCTCTAGAGACGCGCAGATGACCGACGAACGCTGACCATGTTCCTCACGACGCGCCTGCAGATACATGAACGCAGAAAAGTACGATCTTGACCGGATCTACTTTGGCGGCTGCTTCATCCGAGGACACCGGTCGACGATCTCGACGCTCTCGTACGCCATTCGCTTCTGGAGCAAGGGGACCAAGCGAGCCTTCTTCTTGCGGCACGAAGGCTATCTCGGCGCTGTTGGAGCGTGGATCAAACACATCTCCATTGCCGACCCACCGCTGCTGCAGCAGCCTCCGGCCGTCGCCGCCGTACCTGCAGCCGCTGGGTACGAGCCCGGCCGCAGCGCGACTGCCATCGCATCTGGGGCCGCCGCCGATGCCCAGTCCTCAGCCTGTGCTTCAAGGGCGGCACGTGTGCCGCCATCGACGCTGCCTGTGACGGTGCTCACCGATACCGTCTCCGCGCCGCTCGTCTCTCCTCCGCTTTCCGACTTTGAGGGTCAGTCACTTGGAGGGCACAGTCTGCCTAGCTTGCTGGCCGAAGCACTGGGACCCATCGCTGCGTCTCAAGTATCTTCGCCCTCACCCACCTCGACATCCACAGCGACAGAACATGAAGCAGCAGCAGCACCCGCACCCCCCGCATCTCGGATACCGGACACCAGCAAGCCGCAGCACCACAGCATGCGGAACGGGCATGATGCGGCGGCGGAGCAGCCCCTGAATGGGAGCATTGGAGCCGGGGCAGGAGCAGGAACGGGCGTCGCTGTCGCGCCGGCGCTGCCGCGGATCCCGTTAAAGCGCGAGCACTTTTCAGCTGGCACAAGCGGGGACGACACGGGCGCGGAGGCCGGGGAGGGCGACGAGGATGAGGAGGCGGACTCGCTGGACGGGCTGCTCGCGTCGCTCTCGCCCTCGGACCGCGCAATCCTAGCGCCGGTGCTAAAAGAGCTTGACGGCCCCCGCGGCTCCGGCTCTGGTTCTGGTCTGGGCTCTTCTGCTACGGGGGACGAAGATGCGCACGCGATGGCCGAGCTGCTCGCCAGGCTCGAGGCGGCCGACCTCGCCGCGGACGGACTGGAGAGCAAGCTGGACGTTCTCCTCTCCCAGCTCGACGGCGCGCTCGGGCTCTGTGGCGCCCAAGAGGCAGGCGACGATGCGGTCCAGTCGGACGATCGATAGCAGCCTGTATGTAGGCATGCGGCTGTTGCACGACATAATACATATGTACAGCGCTCGAGGTGCACCTGCGTGCCACGATTGCGAGTTGTGTGCGACGCGACTACACACGATGAGTATTGCAGGGTTGCCCATTGCTTTCTTGGGGGAAAGGGGGGGAGCCAGTCTTGCAGGAGGAATTAGTCTTGAAAGGGGAGTCCCCCTTCCTTCTGCCCCCCCCCCCCGCGCGACACGGGTCCACTTGGTGACGAGGAGACGGACATGACTACGTGCGCGCGGTCAGCACACGTGTTCTATTGCTCGACTATAAACACCCCCTTACAGCGTGCAGAGCGCCAAACGGCCGAGAGAGATCAACACCAAGCGCGACACTCCACTCTGCGCCACGTGCGCCATTGACCATCTTAATCGTGTAGTGGTGGGGGAGGGTTATGGTTAGTAGCATAGTGCACCCTCCATCGCCTGCCTAGCGCCTGCCTCCTGCGCGCGCTCTCTCTCTCTCTTTTTATCTCTACTCTTTACTTGCATGGTTGTGCACATCATCTATAGCCGTTGGCGCGCGAGCAGCCACTCGCCGCAGCGGGAGAGGGGAGCAGCGGGCAGTTGGGAAAGAGGAATGTTCACAACGTCACGTCTCGTCTCCACCACCTGTATTCCGTACACTTTGCATGCATTCCATGCCCATGTAGATAGACATCGCCCGTGAGTGCTCTTGTGGATTCTATTGGTCACTGCAAGACAGGGGAAGAAAAGTCAGCCAATGCATCGGGCCCAGCGCCGCGCCGCGCCGCCGTGAACGACAGACACTGCACCCGTGCTCTCCTGCACATGCGGACACGCTCTGCAGTCACAACCAACCAACCCACACGGTTCGGTCGTCCTCTCCACGCCGCACACGCCCCCCCGGGGAATGGTTGTCACAAGCAGCTCAGTGCTCGTGGCCCGCCCCCACGTTGCGTGCTGCCTGCCCGTCCGAGAGAATAATCTTCGGAAATGTCACCCGCCAGGCGCAAGGCAAGAGAGCGTCGGCTGCAGCATGTAGAAGTGACAAGTGCCAGGGGCTGCCGATAGGACGGGATCTGCCCATCTGTGTACTGTGCCATACCTCCTTTGCAACATCCAGCATGTCCCCACACCTCTCGCGCTGGTCTGTTGCAATCGTCAGCCTTTCCCTGTCTCATTGCCTTCCTCTACGTCTACCTCGGCGCACGCACAGACGAGCAGCGCCTGGCTCTCTTCAAATTTCATAGTCGCACCTGGCTCCGCCTCAGGCAGGCTCCGTTCCGGCACCGGGCCAGCCTCTCCGCCGTTGCTCCCACACGAGCTGTTGTGGCGCGATGTTGGAAGCTCGATGGCCACTGCAGTAGTATCGAGGACTGGCATACCCCCCTCCTCCCCCTTTCAGCACCCACCATGGACCCGTTCAGTGGTGCTATGTTCTTCGACGGGATATGCAGCGTCTGCTGATGTCAGCTTCAATTCTAAACGTCTCGTCCACTTCTTGCTCTCTTGTGGAGCTCTGTTTCGGGTATATCATGTACGAATGTCTCAGCACCAGCCTCACCTTATTTATCGACTGGATACAACATCTTGCTCCCATCTCTGATAGCCCGTCCTTTGCTAGCAAAAGCTTTGCGCCGGCCACCTTTGTAGCAATCTTCCCCCGCGCGCCCCGTCCTGCCCCTCGTTCGATCGGCACTGCTTGACGGGTCTGCGCTGCTTCTTCTGCAAGATATCCTGATACACCTTTGGCTGAGCGAGAGAGGTAAGTGCCTGTAGCAAGATGCTTCCGGCCAGAGCCCAGACTGACCATCGGCTCCGTTGCTCGGTGCTGCCGTCAGGCTCCTGGATCGCCCTGAGCTTCGACATGTACGAATAGAGTTGCCCGTACCAGCTGCTGCCGTCCGAGCCTACCTTAGCCTCCTTGCCTCCTCGAGAAGGGGATTCCGCACGGTAAGGCCAAGATGCTAGGGTTCAAGTCACTCAAAAAGAAAGCGTCTAAGTCCAGTGTCAAGAACGTGGCCGCGGCCGCAACCCAAGTTCAGATCCAAGCTCACGCTCACGCAAACGTGCACGGCGGTGGCCAGATCTATCACATCGGCCGTGATGCAGAAACAGATATCGTGTCCTCGGATCGGTTGATGCCGTCGCAGCGTCCAGCCGCAGCCCAGCAGCCGGGTTGCGTCGATGAGGAGAGTGCGCCCAGTGCTGTCGCAGGCACGGGCACAAAAGTCCGGGCGGCGGTAGCACAAGTGCAGGCGTCGCGCCTGGTCGGCGCACAGGTACAGCCCACCAGCACACCTGCTCCACGCCAGCAATGTGCAGCAGCAACAGCAAAAGTCGCGCCTCGGACGCCGCAGATGGCCATTATCACGCTGACCGATGACGCGCCATCGTTCTCGCTAAGGGACGGCAGCGCAAAAAGACTCATGCGCCGTTTGAGCAGGCAGAACATGGTGTTCAAGAAGCATGGCAAGGACAAGTCGGGTGCTGCGGCCAAAGCCAGCCCGGCACAGCGATCCCCTTTGCTGCATGCCGCGCCGATGGTTCAGCAAAATATCGCCAGCCAAGTCGCTTCGCTGCACGACAGCGACAATGACAGTTCCATCCCGTCCATCGCCATCTGCCCGTCCCCGCCGGTCTGCTCGCCGCTTGCAGAGCACGTGCGAGCACTCGACGAGGCGCAGTACGACAGCAGCGGCAGTGCTACCAGCAATGAAAGTAGCTTCATTGTCCCCGTCACCTTCACTGCGAAGCACGCCTTGCTTGACGCAGACGACGCAGCTGCCTGCTCCCCTCATCGCGCTGCCGGCAGCCGTGTCGCTCAGGGCGAGTCACCCGGAGACTTGCCCCACTGCGCACCACCGATCGACGTCGGCGACGGGGACGAAGCTGCTACGCCCTCCCATGTGTTCGCACCGCCGCAAGTAACAGTCGTGGAGCGCGATGACCAGGCGGTCGCGTGGATCACGCACTCCACTCCACCGCTCAGCCCGGATCTCAGCTACTCTTCCTATGTCCATACCCATTCTCACTCGCAGTGCCATCCACATCCGCATCATCAAGAGCAGGGACGACGCACGCTGGAGAGGCGCGACTCCGATGAGACAGAGCACGAGGCCCGCACGCCCCACGATGGCGGCTGTCTCCCGCTCCCTCCCGTGTGCGACAGCGCCAGCGAGACCGCCATGGACGACTCGGCAATCGCGTTGGTGCATGGCGAGACGCTCCGTGCAGGACCAGAAGATGCCTGCCTCTCACCAAGCCGCATCCATGGACTCGGCCTTCAGCTGCACGCAGAGCCGATCATCGATGCTGCCCTTACTCGGCGAGAACGCAAAGCCGGAGAGCAGCACACCTTGCCGTTAGAACTGCCTTTCAATGCGTCAGAACCACAAGCCATGCTCCAAGGGCTGGAACCGCACGTCACCCCTTCTCAGCCTTCGGCTGACTCGTGCGTTACCGCAGGAGAAGCAGCGGGGGCTCGGGCGCACACGCGCTCCCGTTCCCGCTCTCATTCGCACCGCTACCAGCAACACGATAGCAAGTTCAGCGAATGCAGCATCGTGACCACATCGTCCTCTTCGCCCTTTGCAGGCTCCACAGTCGCGTCGACGACGGGTGCAGATGGTGGACAAGGAGGAGTATGCAGCAGCAGCATAGTGAGCATGAGCAGCATGTCTCTTGCTCGCATGCGCGCAGACTTCCCCAGCCCGCCCGATCGCGCGTGCATGGCGGTCAATGCGCTCATCCACAACGTCGCTGCTGTTGCAAGTGCAGGTGCAACCGCAAGTGCAGGTGCTGCTTGTGAACTTGCAAATTCAAGGGATGGTATGGACACGCTGCCATTGCAGGCACAGTACGAGCATGTGTGCCGGACACAAACGCAAGCACATGCCCAGATGCAGCAGGTGGAGGAAGCGCAGATGCAGATCCATCATGCCTACCGCGAGGCCTTCAACCGCAAAGGCTATGAATGCCAAAAGGTGCACACCTTTCATCTTGCCGAAATTTCGGAGGCTAGCACCATCGCTTCCAGGCGGAAAGCCAGCCTGCCGACTTCTGATCAAGATGATACTGCGTCCGCCGCCGCCGAGGCCACGCCTACGCAGGCTCAGGGAAAATTTGATCGCGCGAACTGCCTTGTGGCAGGCTCTGGTGCTCCCTCAGCGGCAGCAGCAGCGAACGGCATCTTGTCCCCCTTTGAGCAGCTGCGAATCGGCCTTGCGGCTTACTCCTTTGCCGACTCTGAAGCGGACGCTACTGCCAAACGGCAGAAGAGCCCGAGCTGGCTCTTGTCTTCGCCGAAGGAGCCCAAACGTTCTGCAACCAAAGGCTCAGTGCCGTCTTCGATGGGCTACCGCTCCACGCCGTCCTTCACGGAGCAGCAGAGTGGCACTCGGTTATCGCTGCGCTACTTGCGCAATGGGAAGCCCTTACACATATCAACTGGCACCCGCTCGCCTTCGGCCGCAGCTTTAAACAGAATCTCTGCTTCCATGGCTGGCTGGGCAGACAAGACGGGCAACAAGGGCTATCGCTCTGCCAACAGCCCCACCACTTTTCCCCAGACGGCGCACTTTGCTAGTGATGCGATCGCAGGGCCAGCTCGCGCACTCCAAGACATCACACAGATGACCGATGCCCTTGCGCATGTTCCTCGGCTGCCTTCTTCGGCCCCTCGCTGCGCCCACCCACCCGAGATGGCATGCATGGTCCAGGGCGGCTGTGGTCTCGCCTCTGCTTTCCAGCCCATCCGCTTCCAGCCCGTCCGCCGCGACTCTGACGCAGAGAGCGTCGCGCCGTCTTTTCAAATTAGCAAGAAGACCTTCCTGGGCGGAATCCGCCGCAGCAAGAGCACACCGTCGCTAGCTAAAGCCGCTCGTAAGCTTAGCCCACGGTGGGAACGGGATGATGTACGGCCACCTCCGCTTTGCCTTCCGACAACGGATGGTGAACGAGCAGTCGTGGAAACGCAAGGCGGCTTCTTTCCGCCGCCCCCGTCGGCAGAGATGGACACGAAACCAGCAAACGGGAGCACATCGTGTCATCTGCTGCGCAGCACGGCTTCGCTCTCTGCCATGCGCGAATTCGCAAAGCGCACCGCATCTGGCGGTAAATCGCGCTCTGCCAGTCCGACCGGCTCGCTAGGCAGCCTTGAGAGCTTTGTGGCCCTCAGCCCCGCTGTCCTGGATGCCGCGGACACGTCGCTGTCCGCAGACACGCTGCCAGACCTCAGCTGGGGCGACGTCCTCATGCAGGCGTCGCAGGACCTGCACAGCACTGATACGAAGTGCCACGAATGGCGTAGTAAAATCCCCATCCGTGCGTCACCTGATACATTGGTCTCTCAGTCTGCTTACATCGCTAAGAATGAATGCAAGGACATGAGCGCTTCACCGCTCCCAAGTCCCGGCTTTAACTTTTCGCGGCCCATCTCAAGGAGACCCTCTAGACAATTCGAGTGACCTCATCAAGTATTTCGTATCAAACCCTGCCTCTACCTCTACCTCCACCTGCTCCTGCTCCTGCATCTCCACCCCATGCCCGTCCGTCACATTCGCATTCGCATTAGTACTCGCATCGCAAGCACCAATACCTCTGTCGCAGGTCGACATATCACCTGCTCACACGCACCACTACATATGTCGCTCGCATAGTTTCCCTGCATTATTGTCACATCAGCCTCACGCTCCTCAGTAATTCACTTACCGCGCCGCATTTTTCGTCAACCCCCACGTGTACCTCACCACCATTGTCATTCTTCCGCTACTACCATCATACACGCGAATAATGCCTTTCTCCTGCCCGTGTCATCCCCAAATCAGACGTCACTTCTGAGCGGTCGAAGGTTGGCTCCTTGTGCGATCCAAAGGAGCAAGAGATTCCGCAATCTATATATGTATATGCATTTGTAGATGCACAATGTGATTATGATACATTCTAGTATACGTTAAATACTCTGCCCGCACAACGACTTACATGTGCTAGCACTACCAATAAAGTTCATGACGCGAAGGAATAATCTCCGGCAAACCGAGCTTCTGCCTCCGGCGTTTCTCCTGCAGCCACTTGTCGAACCATCCAGCTTGCTTGTTGCGACTGGTCGGATTGCCGACATTGACCGTTGCGATGATGCGGTCATACTTGAGTGACAGCGCAAAAGCTGTCAGTTCGAACTAGTGGGAAAGAATAGGGGAAGGGTGAGCAAAGGCAGCGCAGCGCTCGCTCCCTGTGCACTCACGAAGCTCGAATGTTCGCTATATGGAACTCCGTAAATCATGTACTCGGGTGTGCTGTCGCGCGTGGGGTAGAGGCCAGCGGCAGAGAAGGAACGGGACTGATTCCACGCCATGAGCCGCTCCAAACTCGGAGCGGTCGTGTCCACGCCCGCAGGAGGTCTGTACGTCCATCCCGTCGGTCGGAAAGCGATGGCGTGCGTAAAACCATAACCTCTCGCTCGCAGTGCAGAGACTGTATCTCGCAAGCCATCGCCGCTGATCGCTTGCAGATTCGTCACATGCACACTCGCGCCCGGATCGCGCGTCAGCATAGCGTGCAGTTCTGGATCTTCAATTTGCGCGTATACTTGATACTTGCGAGAATCGGCGCAGAAGATCTGGCTGTTCATCACCCGCGCGACGGCCTTGACGATCTTCTCCTTGCCGATCGTGTATGTGCCGATGACGACGAGGAGTCTGCCGGATTTGCGCTTGTTCTCTGCTGGTTTGGCCGCTTGCTGCAGCCACTGCATGCCCGAATTGGCCGCCTCCATTTGTTTGTCTGCTGCATCGCTTACAGGCTCAATCTTCGACTGTCCCGCGGCATCTTGAGCTTTCGGCGGCATCTGCTCTTCCTGCCCGCCCTCAATCAGTGGGTTTATCTTAATCTCGATGCAAGATCCATGTTGTACTGCTTCCGGCCTAAGTGAGGGCTGCGCAGACCAACATTGGTCTCGCTCCCGCTTGTCGGGCGCCACGAAACCACCCTGTGCAAAGGTCTCGTCCATGTCGTTGAGCTCCGCCCAAGCTTCTTTCTTGTCGGCATCAAAACCAAGCTGGGGTTCCATGTTCACATCTTCCTCCACATCTAATCTGGCAGCAGAGGCACCCCTTGACGTAATGTTACCACCGTTACTGCTGGTCGCATTGCCGCCGGTAAGCCACTGCCTCATCGCTGACGCAGACAATTGATCCTGTGGAGAGAGCACTGTGACTCCTGTCTCCTTCCGCAGAAAGTCCGGGTTGAACTTAGTGGGCGGCACGCCTGGGGCATTCCCTTGCTTGTGATGTGAGTCGGCCTGCTTCCGTTGCGCATCCGGCAATTGTACACGCACTAGCTCCGCACACGCTTCGACGACTTGTTCTTGGGCTGGAAAACAGTAGCGCGGATTGAGATACGTCGTGTCGAGGTAGATAATGTCCAGCTTCTTGCCCTTGATCATCGGATGATGCGCGTGGACTGGACTGGCGCGAAAATCTCCGCAGTGGAGATAACGATACACCCTCGATGGATTGGGGGACGATGGCTTGTATGAGGAAGGCAGAATGTCGGCTGTCTGTGGTCCTTCGAAGAGAAAAAGACAAGAACCCGGACAGTGGTTGGCATCGATGCAAGTCACGGTAATGCCTCCTGTGTCCGGAATCAGCGTCGGCGTCTCCAGATCCAACACCTTGATGTACTGCTCCGCCACTCCGACACGCAGTCGCATCATGTTAGCGGTGGTCCTGGTGCAGTAGATGGGTCCACAGTTCCAATTTGATGACAGATTCGTGTAATGGTCGCTGTGCCAGTGGGTGAGAAAGTACCCTTTGCAGCCGTCGATGCGGCCGTAGCAAAAGGCGTCGACGCTGAGCGGCATACCCTGCAGGATCTTGTAGAATGGTGCGGTACGCGCATCGACACATGAGCGGGCTTTTCCACGGTAGTTGGCCGCTGTCACCTCATCAGCTCTGGCCCACTCCTTTTGTTCGGTGTGTGACTTCATGAGCATCGAGAACGCGTCACCGGCTTTGTCCACCGTAGATATCGCTTTGGCCTTGCACCCCAATGAAGCAACTTTCAGTGTTTCTTTTGGCGCTGACAGCGTCTGCTGAAATGCGGCTGTGATGGACCGGTTCAGAATTTTGGGATGAGCTTCAGCCGCTACCTCTTGACCTGTTTGCGAGCGTGTCGCCGGTAACTTGGACTCGACCAGGTCTGGTGCATCTCCCAAGGCTCGGCAGAGTTGCCCTGTAGTGCTGACATTGCGCTTGATATTGTATACTGATGTACAGTCTTCAGCGGTAACGTCTTTCAATGAGAGACGCGGTAATGGGGGAGAGGCGGACCTCTTGCGAACATTGCTCGATTCGGAGGTGCCAGAGGCATCGCCTTGCACCCCAGCAGCTGCCATGTTCGCAGCGAGCCATGCTTCGTGATCTTTGATACTAGCTGAAATCGCAGCCTCCACGTCGAGCTCCTCCTGCGACTTGGATGGAGGAGCATGTTGCGTACGGCTGGGGTTGGTAGGGGACGGCGAGCGTCCATGCTGGGCTGCGCTCCCAAAGAAATTAAAGATGGAAGGCTGATGCCTTGCCCGAGTGAACTCCGTGAGCCCAGACTTGGAACTAGGGGCAGCAGACACGATAATTTCTTTCGAAACCCGCCTCCTCTTGGCCGTGTTGGGCGTGTCCTCGACGGGAGAAGGGGCGGAGGCGGACGGTGCAGGGTAGGGGGAGGTCGACGACGAGGCGGCAGGGTTGGTGTTAGCCATCATGCTCGCCGCCAGAGAGCGGGCCAGGAGACTGTGTAAGCATGCTCTCTGATATCCGCCGCAACACCGGCACGGGTTCTTCTGCAATCGGAAAAGGGCAGCCCGACTGCGGTCCGCGATGGGGCAGATGGCTCTAGAACCGACGAGGTGTGGTGGCAACCCCTCGGGAGGAGACGAGCTGCTCCCAGTCAATAATGATACTGACTTGTCCCAAGTCCCGAATCTCGAGTCCCGGGTTCCGCCATCTACATTCATTTAGACAGTCTCGTGCCTGTCACCCATCTCCATTGCACAATGTAATGGCAGATGGCTGTGACCTATGCTGTGTAGCAAGGTGTTAGATACCTCGGCTTGTGGTTGCGCAGTGCTGCTCGGGACCCGATGCTTGAAGTGTGATCTCCGGTCGAACGTAAAAATCAGCAGACGGACGAGCATTGCAGGGGCAAAAGAGGCCGTCGCACGGACCTAAGCATTCTGCTCGGAGGCAACGGAATCATGGTGATGCAAAACGCCTGCTGGGCATGCTCACGCGGCGCCTCTTCGATCCTGCTGCTATTGGCAACTGCTCAGAACGTTTCATCAACGAGCACAACTGTAGCCTACCAAGCTCGACGGTTCCTGTCCCGATCAGCTCGATGGAAGGATGCAGGACCTTTCTCTCAGCCGACGCATCGGCAACTCCCCTCTGTTCCTCATCCCGACCATTCGTCTGCAACAAAGGACAAAAAGGGGAAGTTGGAGCATCGGACACAGTACAATTACGACCCCTTCACTCTCACACCTTCTGAGCAACACTACCATTTCCCGCTCGTGACGGCAAAGGACTTGGAAAATTCAAGCATACGGCCACGAAACGTTCGTATGCTCGCTTCCGATTTCATCCACGACAGCCTCTACAATAAGCACTATGGCTATTTCTCACGGCAAGGTACTGGCGGCCACATTTCTCTCCTTCCCTCTGCCCCTGATCCAGATAGCTGATATGCACCGCAACGCTTCCCTTTCTGGCAGCTGTACTGCTCCCTCACCTGCAGGAGAGCATGGAGAACAAAGTGCAAGACGAACCGCACTTTCTCACCGCCTTCGGCCCGGTCGACGCGACAGGCAGCTTTGATTTTCGCCAGATAAAAAATGAAGCACACTTTATGCGTGCGGTCCAGCTGCGCTATGATTCTTTCGAGCGGGATGTTGAAGCCCGAGAAGCAGAGAAGATCACCGCGAGCACGATAGAACAGCAGGAAGCCAAGAAGAGGTCGGTAAGAAAGTCTTCCGCTGATGGCCTGGAGGAGGCGCAGCGCTGGGGCCGCTTGATGAAAGAGAGGGACCAGCAAGATAATGTGCAGGAGCCAGATGTCATGGCCATGGCCGCCAGACAAGTCTGGCATACTCCAACCGAGCTTTTCAAGGTGAGAAGATAAATTGGGACCAGGCGATCACGGTGATGGAGAGTGGATATTGATACTGGCCGTGGAATTGGTGCAGCCACACTATGCTGAGGCCGTAGCGCGGTATTTGATCAGCGAATACAAGCTCAACCTCTTCCCTTACGACGATCTCGTCATTTACGAGGTTGGCGCAGGATCCGGCACATTGGCCGAAGGTATCCTCAACTACATTCGAGACCATGAGCCAGAGGTGTACCAACGGACCAGCTACCGGATCGTCGAGATCAGCGCTCGGCTGGCTCAGCAGCAGACTCATCGTCTGCAGTCACATAAGCAAGCAGGAAAGGTGCAACTGTACCAGCAGAGCATGCTCGACTGGAACAAGCCGGTCACAGATCCGTGCTTCATCGTTGCGCTAGAAGTTCTGGTGAGATGGGACCCTACGAGAATAAAACTACAGCTGTTTATGGGATCTGGCCGTGCTGATACCGTCGTTTCGCCTTTTATTCCTGGCAGGACAATTTGACACATGATGTCGTGCGCTACCACACCGGAACACTCGAACCATACCAAGCCCTCGTCTCCATCGACGAAACAGGTGATATGCACGAGCTGTGGGAGCCAGTACGTGACGAAGGCATCAAGCAGTATCTGTCCTTGCTGCGACCTAATGGCGATGGTCGCAGCCACGACGAACAGGCCAATGCAGCCATTCCCTCAGCCTTGCGCTACATTCCTCGCCCCATCCGCAAGGTCCTTAGCGACCACTTCCCTATTTACCCAAATCTCACCCGCCCGCATTATCTCCCTACAGCTTCTCTGCGCCTTTTGCACATCCTTCGCGATTACTTCCCGCTGCACCGCCTTGTCCTCTCCGATTTTTCCAGCTTGCCTGACGCCTCGGAAGGCGTCAATGCTCCGGTCGTGCAGACCAGATACAAGGGCACCATGGTCCCCGTCACGACATATCGAGTCCTACAAGGATTTTTTGATATCTTCTTTCCGACCAATTTCGAAGAGCTGCGCAGGATTTACGGCAAGGTTATGTCAAGCCAGAGTCAACAGTTAGTAAAGGGCTCTTCTTCGTCCGGGGCCGCCATTCGCATCCCACCACGACCGTCACCCATGGCTACCACGTCTGCGCTTCGGCCAGACTACTTTACACGGAGCCGTGCTCCTGCGCTAGGCAGTGCATCCGATGTTCCCGATTCAATTCTGCAGCGCCGCGAGACTGCTCAGATTCTCTCTCACGCGGAGTTTCTGTCGCACTACGCACGGAATGACCTCGTCCGCCTCAAGGACGGTTCCAACCCGATGTTGACGTGGTATGCTAATGCAAGCTGGTTGCTCACGTAGTCTAAAGTTACATCACAATTGTGGACACCTAGTGTAGCTGCCATCTATATATGTTGTGCCTCGCGCTGGTATTCGTATGTTGGGTATCACGTGTTTGCCACATTAGCGAACACCTGCAAATGTGTCGAGAGCGTGTCTGTGACGCCCGACAGGGGGTTGAGCCGCCTTTCTCCAAAACATGCGCCAAGCTTTACTCACATCCATTGCTCCAAGTCGGTGCTTGTCGATGCTTGCAGGAACCAGGAATTGGCTGCAGTGTAGAGGCAAAACACATTTTGCCGCTGTTTTAATGATGTAAGCATCCAGGTTTTGGACTTGCTGATGGCGTCCCGCAACCCTGCACTTACCTCTAGCATCCTTTCCACGTCAGTGCTGTGCTCGACGCGGATCGAGGTGAGATTCATGACCTGGGTTTCTTCCGTCTCATTCGCATCGTCATAAATGAATAGATACGGCCTGTTCCATTGCAAAAGTCAGTTCCGTGTTTTTCTTTCTGGAACACAGGTGGATGACACTTACCTCTTGAGGACACACCACTGTTTGACCCATAGGTCTGGATTCATCGGATTGCTTACGATGAACAGCCACCCTCTTCTTGCTGACATGTCGGTGCGTGGCACCAATTGAACAGTGGCGGTGAGTTTTTTCCCTTTATCTGATGGAGGCCCGGGTACAGGCGGCTTCCCCCCCGCTGGTGGAGAGATTTCCGGGTCGCCAGGCGCCGCATCTCCGCTGGACTCCGCAGCGAAAGGCTGAGAAAGCATAGTGCATCAGTGAGCGCAGCTTCAGCGTTCGATCCAGACGATACTCACTAATTTCGTGTTGCGTACCCTGGTCTTCCAATAGTTTACAACTTGCTGTGCCACATGCATTTGCACAGCCTCTTGCTGCTCTGAGCTGGCCGCAAAGCCGTCTGAAAGCGAAAGTGGAGGGTGTGCGATGAGCATGCTGCGTACTGCGTCCACTTCGGCACGAAGGTGTTGTTTCCTGGTGGTCGCAGCATAGTCTCGCAAAAGCGAGAGACTGCGGGGTCGCCAGTGCCTGAGCGCTTCTTGCCCCCGAACGTACTTGTCAGAGGTGTCGACTCGCCAGATCTCCTTGGAGTGCTTCGTGAGAAGCGGCCGTAGTTTGATGGAGAAGATAGCTGTGCAGGCGACCGTCGAGCGCGCCCCAGTGGCTGCTGCCTCAATAAAGCTCGCGAACCGCCCGGGAGGCTTTGCGTCTCGGGCATTGATTGTCACCGCGATGTCCATGTCGAATTGAACCGACTCTAAACAAGTGTCAACATCAACTTTCATTGAGAGCTGCAACAAAGTTCTTTGGCCAGCTGGGCTGACTCGCGTCAGGAAGAGAGTATCGTGCATGCCAGAATCCCACCAAGCCCAAAGAGTGAGCTCTCCGGTGCCGTCTTCTTTGAAAATGATGCCTTGCTGTTTTGCCGTCGTCGTCAAGGGTTTCAGCTCTTCCGCATTCGAAGCATGCAAGCGCCCCTTTGAGTCTAGTAACCGCACGTTGCCGACCGACAGTTGCCGAACTTGGCTCCACGGAAATTGCTTTCCACTATCCGATCGTAGCTTAATCTGGATGCGACGTTGGGATCCCTGTCGCAGGAAAAAAGCGCCTGGATCGAGCGAGGAGGAACACCTGACGGCCACAGGTTCGTATTCGCCCGAATGGCCCAGTTCGCAGATCTGAACTTTTGCGAGCACATCGTGTCGCTCTTCATGACGCATCTCCGCCTCGGGCCGCCGACTTTGCTGCACAATGTCAGAATGTCCGTTCCTCGTCTTGTCGATTTGACCAGTGATTGTGGATGGAGAGCGACTTGTGCGGGCATCGTGGCGCTCGACGTCGCGAAGATACGCAGGAGTGACCTTTGCATGCAACTCTACGGCAGCGAACCCGGCACGCAAGTGCTCACGCGCTGCCGCCGAGATGGAGATGGTGAAGGTCTTGCGCAGTCGCACGTCCCTCCATGAAGCGTCTCCGCGAATTTCCGTGGGGACGGCAGCGTACACCTCGCTTCCGGGATCCGCGTCTCCAGTAAAGCTCTTTTGCCGGATCTGAAGATGCACTGATTCAAAGTATCGAGAATTGAGACCCTCAAGAGCGTCGACGGTGGCGGACAGACCAAGTTTGTGCCCCAACGGCAGGTCGAGGTCGGACGCATCAGCGATGGACGAGTCGGATGGTGGCGAAGACGCTCCATTCTTGGCTTGCTTCGAATTGGCTGAGATGCTGATGAACTTGAGCTGAACAGAGCACGTGCCTTTGAATTCGTGAAAGTGCTGATTTAGGAGCGGTATTCGGTACGAAGATGTCACGCGCCGAGCAAGGGGTGCGAGAGGAACGAGGGCTTGACCGATGAAGATGAAACCAGGAGGCACCGCCTCGTAGAACGGATCCGCCCAGTTGAAATGCCGCGAGTATTCTGGCCTGTCAAGGAACATGTAGAGGTTACGCATCTTCTGAAGCCTGTCTTCCAGCTTTGCGATCGACCAAGTGTAGGCGGTCGAGTGTGCAAAGTCGAGGACCTTGACTGCGACACAAGGTTTGGGACTGGAAGCCAGCGCTGGGTCCGAGACATCGTCAAAGTCATCCAAGCCAGCGATGACTTCCCCGGTAGAGAGCGAAGACAAAGGTTCATCGTCGACGACAGTGACCTGATAGACGGTGTTCTTTCCAAGCTCTTTGCTGATGACATTTGCCTCCTTTACAAGGGCGGAATGCGCAAGGATAGCTTCGGCCATATGAACGATCTTGTGGTTACGCCATTTACCCAGCGCATTCTTGAGAAGCTGTTTCTCTGCTTCAGTGTACTCGATGTTGCCATCTCCAAATTTGATTTTGGCTTGCTGTCGAGTCTGCTTGGCCAGCTTCTCCTCGTACTCCTTGACTTTGATCTTCAGAATCTCCGTCTCTTTCGCGAGTTCGACTGACGAAGGGGTGCCGATCTCACCAGGTGACCTCGGCGCGAGGTTTGGTGGCAATCCGTTCGAAGGAACGTTGTCCCACTCGCTTGCCCACTGGTCCACCGATGTGTCATCAGTGAAGACGCTATACTGGTAGCCAGGCCGCGTGTTAGAGCTGGCACTTTCGCTCATCGCATCGTCGACGAAGCTCATCCGACTCTCTGGCCGGCCGCCTCGCTTGCTGAAGCGTGCCCGCTGAACGTCTTCAAAGAGCTTTTCCAACTCCTCTTCATTGAGCTTTTCAAAGTCGACATTTTCTCCTTTGAGCTTGGCCATAACAGCTTCTCTCCGAGCGTACGTCCAATCGACATCGGTATTGTCCTGATCCGAAGCAGGTGAGTCCGGGCGGGATATGAGCGTTTGGCTGGATTCCTCCCCAGTGGAAACGGCCAGCGCTGATTTGACCTTATCTCGAGCTCTTCTGACCTCCTCTGGGTGATTGAAGCGAAACACGTGAAAGTCACCCAGAATGACTCTGTAGCCGGACCGAAGGCGCCTGGGCTCATCCGACGAGACGCGCTTTCCATTGACCATCGTCATGCTGTTCGGCATGGCGCGAATGCTGACCTTGCCCTCTTCGTTCTCGAAGATGCAGTGCTCCGGCAAGATCTTGGCCCCGCTTAGACGGATCTGCGCATCGCTGTTCGTGTCCAGATTACCAACCAACGTCTTCCCAGCCTTGATCTGGTAAATCAAGCACTCGCTCATTAGCGGGTCCTCATTGAGATTGACCAGATGCGGGAGTGTTTTGGGCGTGTGTACGCCAACATTGCCCTTGTCGACAGAGATGCCGAGCTCCTCTAATGCTTGCTCGCGCTCCTTCTGAATCTCCTGTGTCTTCAGCAGTTTCTCTTCCCAACTCTCGTTGAGACTGCTCATGAGCTTCTCGCTTTGCTCCATCTGCTCCTGCAGCTCTGCCTTAGTGACAGTTCTAATCTCTCCTGACTTTGTCTGATAGCGGACCACTTGTTTTTCTGGCGGCACATTTGGATCCCAAGAGCTCTCGTCTCCACCACCTCCGACAGAGACCCGACTTCGAAGCATCTCTAGTTCCTCTTTGAGTTCCCGGATGAGTCTCGCATTCGGATCCTCGTTGACGACAGCCTTGTTCTTGATCTTCTTGGCTTGGTCTGCATATCTAAGCGTACTAAGAGTCTCTTCATAGTCTGCCGGCGAGATAGCGGCAATCATTGCGGTCTTAGAGTTTCCTCCGAGACTATCCTTTAGAAGCCAGGTTAGGACTGAGTCACGATAAGGGACGAAATTGTCCAGCGCAGCTGCCTTCTTCTTTGGAGCTCCTTTTGGAGGATCCATGCTTGCTGTTGCGAGGGCTGCGATAACTTTACCAAGCGTTGTCAATGACTTGTTGATATTGGCACCTTCTTTAAGGCGTGCACCGGTAGCACCGGTAGAATTGGCACGCTCTGATCCAGCAAGATCGACGAGACTATGGAGAATAGCGTTTCGCGATGTTAGCTGATTCAACTCCCGCGACACTCGTGGTAGAAATGAAGCAGTTTTCGCACCTGATACGAGACACCTTTTCGGCTTCCAGCTTCGTGTCCGGATCGAACCTTTTCTGTGTGAGCACAAGTGTGATGACAGCATGCGAGCGGGAAGACGTTTCATTCATGTTGGTTGCAGCAACAGTACGAGCCTGAAGAGGGCAGGAAAGCGACGAATTAGAGAACACGCCGAGGTTGACAGTGAAGAGAAGTAAGACTAACCTTGTTGCCTTCGTCCATCAAGCTCTCGATCCCCCCAAAACTGGAGACGACGAGCTTGCTCAAATCCTCCACATATGGTCCCAAACTCGGATGTTCACGGACCTTCAGATTGCCCTTGTTCTTGGGATTGAGCAGATCTCGCACTTTCTCGTTGTAGATCTCGATGTACGATACCTCGACAGAGAACTTGAGATGAGGATCCTGTGCTGTCTTGGAAGTAATGTCGTCGAACAGTCTCTGACATGTGAGAGGGATGAGCCCTTTCTGCTCTGCGTAGCCGACCATGGAGTGCGACTTGCCTGACCCGGTCTGGCCATAGGCAAAGACGCAGGTGTTGAACCCATTGAAAGCGTGTTCGAGAAGCTCGATGCCGACATAGTCAAAGACTTCATGCTGCTCCGTGTTCTCGTCAAATGACCGGTCAAAAGAGAAAGGCATAGGCTTCTTCTTGGTTGCTTTTGCATTCTCGCGAGTGTCGGTCTCATTTGGAGGGTTGAGCACGAGTTGGTGGGAGTCGACGACATCAACCAGATGCGATGCCCCGCGGTTCCTTTCTCTGGAGTTGAGCGGCCGGCATCGCACGACGACCTTTATGTTGCCTGAGTCCGCCATCGTGATTGATTTTCTGACCGTTTCCACACAGGTATCAGAGAAGCTGCCGTGTTACTCTAAATAGTTGGGACGAGGGTGCGATGTTCCAGATGCTCCAGTCGGTCAGACAGGCATGGTGATTGGGGGTGACTGTGACGCGACAAGGGATACCGAAATCGGGCAGCCTCGTACTCCAACCCGCCTGCGTCTTGACTTGCGAGCCGCGATTGAGGATCTACTGGCCTCTGAGGCTCCTTTACTCCCTGAAATGCGAGCTCTGAGCTGTATTTGGCACGGAGGATTGAACCAAGATTAGGAGCGTTGTATTGTACCAGTACCTCGCACCTCGCAAAGGCGCGCGCTAGCCTCAGAGAAGAGGGAGTGGACTCAATACGTAGTCCCGACGCGTAGTGAGAGAGATAAGCTACTTTGTTGCCAGACTTCGGCACCTTCTTCCTCATGCTTGCAATTTCGACACGGGATGGGCACTGGTCTCTTCTCCACGACCCACAGCACGAGTTTTGACGCTGCAACGTCAAGCTAGGAGAGCAGCTAGCACAGAGATCTTCGCCATGTTTCTGCTGCATTCCACCCGGACAAAGCCGCTCGGGGACAGCGCTCACTTGGTGGACCTCCCACGATGCGTGACCTGCCGCCGACCGTCGCGAGTACCTCATTCTACCATCCGGTTCGCGAGCGCGGATTCTAAAGCTGCTGCTCTCATAGAACGACCTGTGCGTAAAGAAAGAAATCGTAGTGGATGGAAGCTTGGATTGATATCAGTTGGCCGTGCCTTTCTCGCAGCCGCATGAACAAGTCGTGCGCTTGTCCCGCCTCTTCCTTCCAACATTCAACGCCGAGTCGCTGTCTACCTCTAAAGCTGCTTTGCCATCCCTCGGCTTGCTGTTACGAGGAGGCTTCGCGCGGCAGTCTTCAGCAGGAATCTACACTCTGCTACCCATGGGCCTCCGAGTGGTCCAAAAAATATCGGCCATTATCGAGGACGAGATGAACGGGATTGGCGCTTCACGGTTAGAGATGCCCACCCTTTTGTCCAGCGCGCTGTGGTACAAATCTGGACGGTGGAAAAGCATGGGCTCGGAAGTGAGATGAGCGTCCGTTGCCCCTGGATAAGGCCATTACATTGCTGATTCTGCTATGCAGCTTTTCAGGCTCAAGGGCCGTGGGGGCTCTGAATACCTGCTAGCCCCGACACACGAGGAAGAAGTGACACGATTGGTAGCTGACGAGGTACAGTCACACCGCCAGCTGCCTGTAAAGGTGTACCAAATAAGTGAGTACCATGACTATCTCTATTACTGCTTCGTTGCCCACGCAATTCATGTTCTTCAACTCGCCTTCCCGCAGCACGGAAGTACCGCGACGAGCCGAGACCGCGATCCGGTCTGATGCGGACACGAGAGTTCTATATGAAGGATCTTTACACATTCGATGCAGATGAAGCACGTGCGAGAGAATCTTATGAGCAAGTCAGAGGCGCATACAGCCGCATCCTCGATCGCCTTCTTGGCGCGAATCACGGCGCGTGGCTGGCAGTGAGTCGATGTGTACTTGTGCTGATGGTTCCGGATCTACGCTGATGCATGGACTGTCGTGCAGGCAGCCGCTGATACGGGTGCGATCGGAGGCGACCTATCTCACGAATATCAAATCGAGGATGAATGTGAGTATCGTCGGTTGGTCGACCGGAGCTTGTAAATGAGGGCTGAGCCTCGATTGAGCTACTGCCAGTGGGGGAGGACACCATTCTCAAATGCAGCACTTGTGCGCATGCAGCCAATCAAGAACTTGCACAGAGCAGCCCCAGACATGACCCCTCTGTTCTGCCTATCTCTGCGCAAGACTTGCGGGTAGAGCTGTACGAGCTGGCCAATGATCCTGCGGGGCTCAACGCAGCAGATTCAGATGCTGCTTTCCAGATTGCTGCTGAGCGCTCTCCCGCTCGCCTATGGGCTGTTGTCGTGCCTAGGGACCGATCAATATCGCCCGTGCAATTGCGGAAAGCTGCGGCACAGGACCTACAGCCGCTGCACAAGTCAAGCCATTGCACGCAGCCGGGCCAGTTCTCCGCGTCCTTTGACAAGGTAACAGTACTGACGGACGCCGAGTGCTCTGCTGTTGAGGCACAAGAGGTGTGCGATGCTGTTGCAGCAGGAATATCTGCTCTCCTCAACGAGGACCACGGGACATCCGCCGGCGCCGCACCTTCGCTCGAAGACTTCTTCCCGCCCGTCCAGTCGCTTCAGGCTTCTGCATTAGTGGACGTACCGTTCATGACCGAGAGCTCGATCGAACTCAGCTACGGCAACTATCGCGAAGCGGCAGACGGCGACGCTTGTTCCTCCTGCGCAGCGCAAGGCCGCGCGGGTACACTGGTCGCAAGCAAGGCCATTGAGGTCGGACATACGTTCCTGCTAGGCGCCAAATACTCTGATGCGCTGCAAGTCGGATTTACACCGGCAGCCGCTGATGCGGCAAACTCGCCTGCTTCAAGTTCTCAGCGCCGCGTCCCCTTTCAAATGGGATGCTACGGCTTGGGCATCTCACGCCTGCTGGGAGCCATCGCACAACGCTCTGCGACACTGGGAGGCCAGCACGGATTCGTCTGGCCGCGGAGCATGGCACCTTTCCAGGTCTGCATCATCGCCAACGGCTCGAACGCGGATGGCCTGGCTCAAGTCTTGCAAGCATTATTCCACAGACCGGGCAAGGTGACTGGTTGCAGTAGCGACCATCCCGTCGTCGCGAACGATGTCGCGATCGATGACCGCGAGGAGCTGTCCATTTCCAGACGATTGAAAGACGCGAATCTCATCGGCTTCCCCGTCGTCGTCGTGATAGGCAAAGCTTGGCGAGAGAAGCGGCATGTGGAGGTTATCATCCGCGATGCACAATCCGTCGACGGGACGATCAAGTGCGAAACCACTTTGATCGCGCTCGATTAGCGGCAGCCGGAATAAGTTACACTATGGTTTCCATTTGACGATGTTATTGATCACAGCTGAGCAATGACCTGGCCGTCCGCTCGCATATCACTACCGCCTGCCCAGACCAGTTTGCCTGTTGGGTCGTCTAGCTTCTGAATGACCTGTCCACGGCCGAATATGTCTCGCCCCCAGCCCTGGATGAGCTTGACGTTGTGGCCCATCTGCCGCAACTTCTCCACCACTTCCGGTTTGATACCTTCTTCCAGATAAACGTGCGAGTCGATCGAGCCCGTTTGGTCCGGCATGCCGGCGCCGATGCAGAAGCGCGGCGCATCAAGTGCAGCCTGCGGCGTGAAGCCCCGATGCAGAATGTTGAGCAAGACTTGCACGTGTCCTTGTGGCTGCATGAATCCGCCTGAAGGTCGATAATTCAGAAGATGAGACACGACTTGGAGAACGAGCAGTAACTTTACCCTCAACTCACCCATTACTCCATAGCTGAGGAAAAGCTGGTCACCTCGTAGCGCCAAAGCTGGAATGATAGTGTGATAGGGCCGTTTCGACGGAGCGAAACAGTTGGGGTGACCTTCTTGCAGCACAAAGCCTGCGCCGCGGTTCTGTAGAGTAAAGCCGCAGCCTTTCGGAATGATCGCTGTCCCGAACCCCACATCTGCCAGCGCATACAGGGTGGATTTAGCGTATGAAGAAGCGAGAGAAGATGTGGGAGAAAGCTCTCGAACTCACAGTTTGAATTGATGAAAGAGCAAGCGTTGCCGTCCTCATCGACGACGCTAAAGTAGACCGTGTCGCTGGTCTTTACAGGACTGCCTTTTCGCACATCGACTGTTGCTTTGGAAGGCTCAAAGAGCGCTGCGCGCTTTTGGAGATATTGCTTGCTGAGGAGGTCTTGCACGGGCACATCACCGTGTTCCGGATCAGCGACGTACCATCGCGTGTCGGCAAAGGCGAGGCGGAAGGCTTCGATGAGAGCATGAAGATATTCGGCCGAATTGTGTTCGACCTCCGTCAGATCAATGACTTGGCCGGAATTCTGCATCTCGTCGAGGATTCCCAAGGCGAGGAGGGCAGTCAGACCTTGGCCGTTCGGAGGACACTCGTAGACTGTCACACCTTCGGTGCCTGCCTTGTCACCGGGGTGGTGGTAGGTGTATCGAATCGGCTCCACTTCCTCGGTCCCAATCTCGGCGTGAGCAGCCAAGTCCTCTAGCTCCATCACGCCTCCTCGCAATTTAAGCACGTCGACAATGGCCTGTGCGACACGGCCTTTGTAGAACCCATCTTTTCCGTGCTCGGCAAGCTCGCGGAAGGTCCGAGCCAGGTTGGGCATCGCCATGATTTCGCCAGCACGAGGAGCCTTGCCGTGCAGCAGCATCTCGTTAGCATTTGGACTGGCCTCTTTGATAGTCTTTTCCGATACTTTCCACTGCTCTCAGAGCAATGGGACAGGGTCAGTTCGTTAGCTGTAGCCTTACATCAAGCAGAGGCAGGCGTAATCTGAAGGACGTACAGCCTCGGCCACAATCTCGTGGACTGGGACCCCGTTTTCTGCGAGCTGGATCGCGGGTGCCAACACGTCCTTGAGCTGAACGTTTCCACTACCTAGGAGGTGGACCGTGTCGACCCACGTGGATGCTGCACCGGGGACCGTCGCGGCGTGTGGACTGGTCAGAGGAATCTGTTCGCCTTGGACGCCACTCTCGCGGAGGCGCTCGAGGGGCATGGCCTTTGGCGTTCTGCCGCTGCCGTTGAGCGCCCGGATATCCTTGGTCTTTGCGTCGTAGAAGAGGCAGAAAGCGTCGCCTCCGATACCGGTGCTGCAAGGTTCAGTCACGTTGAGCGCTGCCGCGACTGCGACGGCGGCGTCTGCCGCGTTGCCTCCTTTTTCGAGGATGGCTATGCCAGCGGAAGCGGCGAGAGGCTGGGAGCAGGCGACCATGCCCCTGGAGCCCATGACAGTGGACCTACGGGAGGGAAAGGCAGCAAAGTGCTCGCTGTGCTTTGGGTGAACCTTGTCCCACTTGAGGGGTTGTCGTTGCGCCATAGTAAAGATGGGCGAGTTCCGAACTGGATGAGCAAGAGGGGATTGCCAGCAAGCTGGGAGGTGGAGGTGGACCCGTCCGAGTCGACGTCAGGGCGGCGGCGCACGGATGGACAGGGGGACGTAGCGCAAGCAGGGAGATGTGTATATTGAAGGGTGCGGAGCTGTATGACGTTCTGTGTGGATAATGTCTACGTGCTGGGGCGTGTGCAAGTCTACCTCGACCTGTGGCATTCCAAACAAGGAGTCCCAGGACCGATCGACTCGACTGGATGGCTACGAACCACGTGTCTGAGCTCTCGAAAACTCGTGAATCTTCTATGGCCTTATTCGCATCCGAGTCCAAGTCAATCAGCCCGGTACCACTTAGCGGAGCGGCTTTGCGTTGCTCGGCCGATCAGCGCCGATCCAACTAACCTAGCCCGAGCGCATCTCCATATAAGTGGAGTCTCTATGCCGAATCCCGCGTTCCGAGTTCCAGGCCACTCGTCATCCGTTTTGCTCAAAGCACTTGTCCCTTGCTTATCACTTCTAACGTCACTTGTGCATAGGTCCATCCCTCGAGACTGCGATGCTCACTCAATCCACGTCCCACAGTAGCAGCATTTTATCAGCAGTAGCAGTAGCAAGATGTCCGTTCCCACGCTGAGAAATGACGTGACGGCAGCGGCGGCTAGCAGCAGCAGTAGCAGCAGCAACATATGGGAGGCAGCCGGCGAAGGCGACCTTGCGCGAGTTAAGTACCTTGTCGATGAGCAAGGTGAGGGGGAATAGCGCAAGGTATGCTTCATGTCGTGGCATAACGTTTGACCGTGTTTCCAACCCTTTCAACAGGTATGAGTCCCAGCGTCGCCGATCAATTCACGTACACGCCATTGCACGCTGCAGCTTCCTACGGACACGCTGAAGTGTTGTGCGTGCAGGCGTACAGCACCAAGCAATTGCAAAATGTGACGCTAACCCTTTCTCCCTCTTCTCTCATATCTTTCTCATGGTCATCAGAAGATACCTTCTCAGCCATCCCAAATGTCCTCCGGACGCAGTCAACGTCACCGACTCGGACGGTGACACTCCCCTCTTTGTCACAGAACAGCCGGAGATCGCCAGCATCCTCATCGAAGACTTTGGTGCAGACGCAAAGCACAGGAATCACGACGAAAGGACGGTGAGTGGGCCTCACAGTCATGACGGTACACACGAACTAAGTCAGCATCGAACACCATTTGCTTTCGACCATCGGTGCTCCGCTCGCAGGCTCTCGACGCGGCGGTCGAGAATGACCACGACGGGCTCGCCGTCTATCTCTCCGAAGTAACAGGAGCGCCCATCCCACCGAGAGAGGAGGATGAAGATGAATTGAGATTCGCAGCATTGCAACAACAAGAGCAAGAGCAGCAACAGCAACAGCACCACTCGACCGCGATCGCCAGTGCAGCATTTGCGGCGAGTGGCGACAGCGGAGACGCGGATCGATTATCGGCCCATCGCGCGGATGAGACCATGGAGCGGGTCCATCAGATCATGAGCCGGGCGCAGGTACGGCAAGATGCAGCAGCAGCAGCAGCAGCAGGACAGGTGCACGCCACCGGGGATACGCAAGTGCAGTTGACCGCTCAGGAAGAGCAGGAGCTGCGCCAGGTCGTCGGCGATTCAGTCGTCAGACAGATTCTCGACGGTTGGCATTCAACGCAAGGGCAATCATGAACATTGCAAGGGGAAAATTCACGCACAGATGTACATCAATTTGCTACACTACAATAGTCGAGAGCAGGCGAGGCTCACTCTTTCCATCATCGTCTTCTGTAACAAGGTTTATTGGGGTTTATTATATTCCTGCAACTGACTCATGAAACATGGGGCGATTAAAACAATTCGCTCGTTGAGAGCTGTTCATTGTTCTCCATCCTCCAAAGATTCTTCCGAGTCGTCGACGAAAATGTAGCCGTCTTCTTGGCTTGCGCTGCTTTCAGGCGTGTGCGAACCTCCAAAGTCAAACTCGGATCCAGCAATCGTGACGCTCGACGTGGGTGTGGCGTCCGATCCGGGCTCCAGAGTAACTTGCTGCGTCTCGTCGGCTTGGTGACCACCGAGAGCCATCAAAACATCAGCCGAGCTCACTGTCGGTGGCTCGGGCGGGACAAGGATGCTGGAGGTGCCGCTGCCGCTTCCATTGCACTCCTCGTATTCATCGATGGCTGTGACATTGATGTCGACCCAGAGACCGAGTGACGTCTCGTAGTGGGGGCTTGAACCCTTGAGCTTAAACAGAGCTTGGGAGCGGCCCTTGGTCGTCGGCGCAACGAGGTGGTCGAGAGGAACCTGGACGCTTTCGCCCGACTGCAACGGGCGTCCCTCATTGACCAATGCCGTTTTTGCTCCGAAAGTCTCACCTGCAGCGTGGGACAGCTCAAGGTGCGAAATTGCCTGTGTGCTAACGTTCTTGATCGTCCAGGCCTTGGTGAATTGGCATCCGATAGGCAAGTAGGTTCCATTGAACGGCGCGCCGTCCTCGACAAGCAGGAGACCCTGCTTCTCGCCCATCGGCACACACGCCGAAGCTGTCAGGGCTCTCTTCTCTTCAACCAGGTTGGGTTGAGCAGCAGAGGAGACCACAGGCGCAGAAGCAAAAGGACGGACCTCGTGCATGTCTAGACTGACGGATGGCACCTCCGCACAAGGCGGGGAGGATGAGCTGCCGCTGGCCCGCACATCGAACGCATTCAGCTTTTCGCGGACGTACTCTTGGGCTCTTGCAACGGCTGAAGTGGTGGCGCTGTTACCGGAAAACCCGCCTTCCCGACCCAACGGCTTGTCGATCTTAAGGAACAAGTGATTAAGACCATGAAGGGAAGCGTGGTCCTGCGCGGGATCAGCCTCACAGACTTGGCACTGCACACCAGAAAAATGGGAGATGTTAACGTCAAATACTTGCATCCATGTAATGATTGCGAAAAGGAGACAAGACACCTCACCAAGTCCCAATCGCATGCGATGCACTTGTATCTTGTGCCAGTGATCCCACTATCGCAATTGTCGCAAATGACGTTCGGGTGATACCATGCATAATGCGATCGCTGGCTGCATTGCGGAAAAGCAGCGGGATCTCTAGAAACAAAGAAACCGTGACCCACGTGTACATCGGGCAGGCGAGGTGCACACGTCGCGCAGCAGTCAAAGTCAGGGCAGACGGCACACTTGCGTCGAACGCCATGGATCATCGTGTCGCAGAGGTCACAAGCCGCCTCGTGCTTCGGAACAGTCATAGTGGACGGCGTCTGTCCTTCGTTGATCCTCAAGCGAGCCTCTTCAATGGAGACGGAGTGTTCGGACACAATTTCGACGAAGCGAGCGAGATGCTCGTTGAGCGTGCTCGTCAGCTTTTGGTGTGCTCCATCGAGCAGGAAAGACACGGAGCTGCTGACTGTGTCGGCAAGCAAGGTGCGAAGTTGGGGGAGATCAACGACATCGCTGGCTTTGGGCTGTGCAGCGCTCTCCGCCTGTGGCGGCTCCGCAGCCAGGGTCTGTAGCGAGGGTTTGGGGGAAAGCTTACAACTCTCAGGCAGCGGACCTTTGAGTCGCACTTCGACACCGAGGGGCTTCTGGTCGGAAACTGCTTCAGCGACTGCAAGCTCGAAGCTACGCTTGCTGCTATGCTTGGATAGAGCTCTGAGAGATTCGCTACTCGGACGCCTGAAGAGGAGCACTACTTCGACGGTGTCGTTCAGGCCGAACAGATTTTTGACGTTCAGCTCGACCTTGCGACGAAAGTGGCGGATGTCAGCGTCTGTTCTGACATTCGTATTCCACTGCTTAGGTGGTCCAACGGCAATGCGTTGAGCCGACATGAGACATGCATTGACAATGAGGTTGGGGACAGTGTCGATTTCAAGGCGGTCGTTGCCGATCTCGGCATGGTGCAACCTGGGTCTCTGCGGGTCATCTTTGAACCAAACATGCGCGGCGAGGATGGTGGTGGGCCCTAGCCTCATGCGCAGCTCGGCGGAGGAAGAGCAAAAAGGGATGGAGAGGATGCCAAAGTACGGCGCCCTTGGAACGCCAGTGGCGAGCTCGACATGTAGTTGGCGGTCTTGGAGAATAGGGAGGGCGTTTTGGGCTAGAGCGTACTTGCGAAGATGCTGCTCTACTTGCCACTTCACATCCTTGAGCTGGTCTTCGAGCTGCTTGAGCTGTTCTGCAGGCATTGCTGTGCCTTGTGAGTGGCCATCGTTGATGCTCGTCGCATGATCAGTCTGAACATCCGGGTCAAGCTTGCCGATTGCATACGGAATCAACCCCGAAGCCAGGGTTGGCCATTCCGCTGCGAGATTTCCTTTGAGGCTGACCGAGCAGAGGAAGAAATGGGGAGGCGATGGGGAGGCGGTCGCCCCAAGAGTGCTGCTGGTTGCTTGTGCCATGTTGTGTTGATCGGACAGGGACAAGAGTAGATTCCGTGAGGAGCGCGCCGCCGAGAGCGTCGTGCGATGGGGGCAATTTATACCTGCGAAGCACGAAAGTCCAACGCCTGCAAATGACGCTGACGTTGCCATGTCGGTCGGACAATGGAATGGAAGCTGCTGCGCAGCCAAAGTCGTACCTGTCTTGTACTGTGACATGCTTAATATGCTGTGCTCAGTCAGTCCGCTCGCGCAGCTCGGCTCAACAAATCCTTATCTGAGGTGGTGCCGCGTGTGCCGGCGAAGCGCATTGGCTTGTATAATTACGTAATGGTGCTACAAAACGGACAACGGCCGAGCTATCCTCCCGGCCGAAACAGAGATGCAATTTTTTCCTGTAGAGCGAGAGAGAGCTCAACTATACATGACTCAAATCCATCTCAGTAAATGATTGCACGCGCGAGGCCATCGATCTGAGTATCGACTGCCATCATCTCAGCGCAACTACCAGACATATCGCTCAGCCGAGCGAAAACACCAGCTACAAAACTTGTCCGTCTTAGAGACCGAAAGTCTCTATTCCTTCACCCAAGATGGGCAAGAAAAAGGCGCAGAAGAAGGCGGATGACGATTGGTGTGTCATGCATGCGATCATAGCATTTCTGAGCCAACATTAAGTATGTTTGCTGATGTCCAGTGTCCCGCTATGCTGGTGCTTGTGCGTGCTTTTCCCATAGGGAGAATGAACTGGGCGAGTCAGTAGCTCCCAGCGGCGATGCGACTGCAGGGAGAGCTACCGAGACTGGTGATGCTGCTGTAGAAGCCAACGGCAAAGGCGCCTCTCTGACAGGCAACTCGGCGCCTGTCGGAAATGATGATGACGAGGATTTTGGTGGTCTCATGTCCACCATCAAGAAGGGCGCAGCAAAGGGGTCAAAGAAAAACAAGAAAAAGCAGAATGAGGTAAATTGGGACGAACTTGGCGAAGAGGCTGAGCAGCTCGGCCCCGATGCCCCTAATCAGGTCATTGCACAGTGAGTGCCGCCACAAGACCCCAAAGCCTGATACTGATTGCTCACGAGCTTTTCAATATCCTTTTCCAGGGAGAAAACCGAGGAAGAAGGTCAAAAGGCAGATGCGAAGGAATCGAATGACAAGCCCGAGGCAGGTGAAGAGACCGATGGCGATACGCCACGGATACTCACCAAGAAGGAGAAGGAAAAGCTCAAGAAGGAGAAAGAAAAAGCTAAGAAAAAGGCGCAGGCTGCGGCCAAGAAGGCAAATGCTGGCAATTCTGCAGAACCTGACGATGCTTCATCGCCTTCAAAGGAGGCGGGAGTCGCATCAGGATCCGAGCCTGCATCCGCGCCTGCAGCAAACGATGATGAGGACGACGACGATGAGGCAGAGGGGGACGGCGCGAGCGCGGAGAAGAAGAAGAGTGAGAGCTTGACGCTGGTAATCGAGTCGTTTTGCAGAACGTTCAGCATTTAATCCCACACATTGTTCTCACAAATAGAGAAAAAGAAGAAGAAAGCTGCCGAGGCACAGGTGAGTTGCCGATCAAAAGAGATCAGAGGTTGTACATGTAGTCGGCTGAATTCAAGCTACATCACTTTTCTGCAGCCTGCACCTGCCTCGGGCAAGAAGCCATCTGCTGCTGTCTTGGCACTGAGAGCGCAGATTGAGGCCAGAAGGAAGGCGGAAGAAGAGGCAAGGTGAGTCGAATACGACCGGGTGGGTGCGTAAGTGTCTGTTTTCTAATATATTTGGGGGGCATTAGAGCTGTCGAGGAAGCAGAGAGAAAACGCCTTGAAGAGATCGAAAGGCAGGAGCGGGAGGAAGAGGAGTGCAAGGAGGCAGAGCGACAGCGCAAAAAGGAGAAAGAGCGCCTCAAGCGAGAGCAGTTGAAGAAGGAGGGTAAGCTCCTCACACCCAAGCAAAAGGCAGAAAAGCAAGCAGCAGAGGCGCGCATGAAGGCTATGATTCAGAGCGGTCAAATTACTGTCGAAGGCCTCAAGGACGCCGAGGGTGGCGCTGAGACCAAGCGCAAGGTCGTTTACGACAACAGGAAAAAGAAGAAGAGCCCGGCGGACACTTCCAAACAGACTGCCCAACAAAATGCTCATACAGCCGCTAAAGAGCAGCCCGAGCAAGATAAAAAAGCGGAATCAGTGCTTGAACCGGTAGTGCCGGTTGCAATTGAGGCAACAGGCTCTACGGAGGCTGAGTGGAAGCAACAGGAGGGGGCAGAGGAGGATGTCAAAGATTCATGGGATGCAGAGTCGGACGATGAGGTGAAGGACGATTGGGCTGCGGAAAGCGATGACGACGCACAGGCCGCGGCGTCAACCAAGCCAATTGGATGCTCCGCTCAAAGCAATGGCAAAGCGTTTGCATCAGCCTCAGCTCGCCAATCCGACGCAAACCCTTCCACAGGTGCCAAGGGCAAAGCTCCTGCAGCTACAAAGCAAAGCGAGGACGAAGGGAGTGACAGCGATAGCGAGGCCACTGATTCGGACTCGCACGATTCGGATGACGATGACAGCAGCGATGAAGATGAGGACGAGGGCATGACGGCGATTCAGCGTCAGGCTGCGCAGAAAAAGCAAGAGGCAGCTGAGAGGCGCAAGGCGCGTACAGAGGAGGCTTTGGCAGCACGAAGCAAAGACAATCTGCGTTCCCCTATTTGTTGCATTCTTGGTCACGTAGACACAGGCAAGACCAAGCTGTTGGACAAGATTCGTCAAACTAATGTACAGGAGGGCGAAGCCGGTGGTATCACGCAGCAGATTGGTGCTACTTATTTCCCTGTTGAAAACATCAAGCAGAAAACGGCTGTCATCGATCCCGAAGGCCAATTCGATTACAAGATTCCAGGCTTGCTCGTCATCGACACTCCAGGTCACGAGTCATTTACAAATCTCCGTACTCGTGGGTCCTCGCTCTGCAACATCGCCATTCTCGTCGTAGACATCATGCACGGTCTCGAGCCACAGACCCTCGAGAGTATTCGTCTGCTACGCGATCGCAAAACACCATTCATCGTCGCACTCAACAAAATCGATCGTCTCTATGGTTGGGATGCTACTCCCAATGGAGGCTTCAGAGCGAGTCTTGCGAAACAGAACAGATCTACTCAGCAGGAATTCGAAGACCGAGTCGCCAAGACTATCGTTGCCTTCGCCGAGCAAGGTCTGAATGCGGTCCTCTACTACGAAAACAAGAACTTTAGTCGCAATGTGTCGCTCGTGCCTACGTCTGCACACACAGGCGAGGGCATCCCAGACATGCTCCAGCTCATTGTCAACTTGACGCAGAATCGCATGAGCGAAAGTCTCATGTATCTTTCTGAACTTGAGTGCACCGTTCTGGAAGTCAAGGTCATTGAGGGGCTTGGTACGACGATCGACGTCGTACTCTCCAATGGTGTCCTGCGCGAGGGGAACAAGATCGTTGTCTGCGGTCTCAATGGGCCCATCGTCACACAAGTACGAGCGCTGCTCACGCCGCAGCCGCTGAAGGAGATGCGTGTCAAGGGTGCGTACGTACACCACAAGGAAGTCAAAGCCGCCCTGGGTGTCAAAATTACTGCGCCGGATCTCGAGAAGGCCATCGCAGGCTCCCGCTTGCTCGTGTGCGGGGAAGACGATGATGAAGAGGATCTCAAGGATGAAGTCATGTCGGACCTCACAAGCCTTCTCAATTCCATCGACAAGAGTGGCAAGGGCGTTTGCGTGCAGGCCTCGACCCTTGGCTCATTGGAGGCCTTGCTTGAATTCCTGCGGGTCAGCAAGATCCCCGTCAGTGGTATCAACATCGGACCCGTCTACAAGAGGGACGTCATGCGCTGTGCAACCATGTTGGAGAGGGCAAAGGAGTTTGCATGCATGCTCTGTTTCGATGTCGATGTAGACAAGGATGCAGCGAAGCTTGCGGAGGAGCTGGGCATTCGTGTCTTCAAAGCCGACATCATCTACCATCTCTTTGATGCATTTACTGCGTACAATGCGGAGATGGTCGAGGCAAAGAAACGTGAAGCGGCTCCCGTTGCGGTCTGGCCATGCCGCCTGAAGACTATCGCAGCCTTTGCGAAGCGTGACCCCATCATTCTCGGTTGCGACATCATTGAGGGGTCGCTCCGAGTTGGTACTCCTCTTTGCGTCGTCAAGGTGGACCCAGAGACGAAGAAGAAGGTGAGGATGGTCGCTTCTTGAGAATCTCGGCTTCGAGCTCACCTACTTATATTTTTTGAAAAGGCCATCATCAATATTGGTCGGGTCACGTCACTAGAGTAAGCTGTGGACCAAAGCTTCACGCAATATGAGATTTTTGCTGATAGCTTACTGCGCATATCAGAATTAACCACAGGACGAAAGATATTGTGCTCAAGAGCGAGGTCGGTGGCGGTGTTGCTGTCAAAATTGAAACTTCGCTCAACGAGACTTCGAAGCTGTTCGGCCGGCACTTTGATGAGAAGGTGAGCAAAGTGAAGGCAATGCACGTTCGACCTTCAGCTGACCTTGTTCATCCCATTGTGAATATCTTCTAGGACGAACTGCTCAGTCACATCAGCAGAAGTAGTATCGACGCTTTGAAGGATAACTTTGTGAGTAGTTTAGCAACATCAAGACAATCCATTCCACTGATTACCACCATGCTGCTTCGTACAGTGGGATGGTATTTCGACAGACGAAAAGAAATTAATCAAGAAACTTAAGGGCGTCTTGGACATCCCCTGAAGTTCCATCCCATGCATTGCTTGTATGTATCATCATCATTCGGGCTCACGATGCTAGGCTTACCATGGTCTGAGTCGGAAGTGATGGGCGAAGCGTGTTTAATGTTCCTGCGATTCGATTGTGCGAGTGCGACAGCTTTGCATGTTCAACATCTATCCGGAAAACTTTGCGAGACTGAGCATGTTACACGCAGGCACCTGCAGTCGATTTGGCCCCAACCTGCCCAGACCCTCACTATGAAGCCGTTTAAACCGCATTCACCTTTCAAGGTCCACTATTTACAAATGTCTCAAGAGTTATATGGTCGCCTATAGCATCCATGGTTGCCGAATTTCCCTCGATTGTTCGACACGCTCCCTTCCACTTCATACACACATCGGCAATGTGATAAACATGCCTATCCACTTTATCGATTGCATAGTTCATGAAGCAGTATTATCAATCTTGCCCTGGCTCCTCCAGCTCAAGCTTGGAGCGGTGTGCTCCCTATCAAAGGTCGCAGTGTTCAACCCTTTCAAAAACCTTGTTCCGATAAAAACTGCTGGACACTTTACTGCAGACGAGTAGTTTGTCATCTGTCAATCATTATCAGTACCGGCTTTAAGCAGCTGAGGCAGAGGAACAAGAACTGAGGCTAGAAAACACTCCCCTCTGCGTTCAAGCAAAGCTCTCTGACAAGAGTTGAGCTGGAGCAGCAATTCAACGCGAGGGGGAGAGCGTTCCCCGTAGAAGCTTCGATCGCGTTCACAGTTAGCACTGTCGTCGCCACTGTCCCTATGTTCAATCCGTGTCTTAATCACCTCGTCAACGGCACTATTTTTTCTAACAGCATGTTGCACAATTGGCGATAGTCCACATTTTGGCCTCATCGAAGCGGTTCGTGGATGCTCAATGGATGCCATTGACGCCAAGATGGTATACCTGGGGTGCGCTGCTGCCACAACATTTCTGCTCGCGTCAGCCGCCTCACTTCTCTCACTAATACTATCTCGTATGCAAGCTCCATTTATCGCTATATGTCCTCCATCAGAGTGGAAATCACTCAACGTAGAACGCACTCGTACATTAACGGGCAATTTGTCCTTACCTGAGAGGATCTAGCTTGATTCTACTGCCTGTAAGCGATGTCCTTATGCCCGTTCCATCACTCCTGGATGCCAACCCCATCAAGCAAGAGCCCAGTAACAAAGTCGAGCTAAAGCCAACAGTAGCGCAGGAGCCAGATACACTGAGGTCGATGCCATTGTTCGTGATTTTGTGAGTCCATCCTAGGTCAATGAGCACGGCGTGAAGGCAACTGTCCTATTGGTATACACCCGGATGGAGGCCGTATAACGATAGATCGAGTTGAGAGAGCAGCAGCGCTGGGGGCATGAGTCAACGAAGCAAAGCACGGCTAAGCACGTTGAAGCAACACAGACCAAAGAACACCGAACGTCGTGGAAGGTTCGAGAACAAGGAGCAAGCTACAGTGGCTGTACGTGAAAGCCAGCACCTTGTGGATAAGTGAAGGGCCGCAGGCACACAGCACCCAGAGCTCGTGTAGCATAATGAACAGCAAGTGGTCAGCGCATCCTAACTTGGTCGAAACGAGCCATCTTTTCAACAGGTTATGGGCCCATGGTAGGCATAGTCCCATCCTTCTTAAGCGTAATGCAACCGCCAACCTCTGCAAGGTTCACTCCGCTAGCATTGATGAGGTCCTGCTGCATGCCCTTGGATCTCAAGTGCATTCTTAAGATAGATATTGACAATCTTGTTCGTGCCGGTCGTAACACGAACTAGTCCATTGTCGCATTTGGTCAATGCATTCATCGTGTCGCCCCTGGGCAGCGGAGACGGTATGGTGATTACAAGGGTGGGGGATTGCACAATGGCATCCTAGTTCGGCCTATAATGCAGGGAACCACCAATGCAATGCAGAACATGTTGGCCTACGCAGATTGTGCAGATGCGAATGTTGAGTTGTTGCACGGACGCCTCAATCACACAGGGCGTAACTCGCGCAATGCAACCTGCAATTCGAAGGGCATACCTGTTGCTGAAGCTGATTACGCATGTGAAGCGTGCGCGCTCGGAGCAGCGGACCACTCCCCATACAGCACCATAAGGGAAGAAAGGCAAGCACGGGATGTGTTTGAAAGGTGCCACGGACATTGTTGGACCTATGCCCATGCAGCGCGTAAATGGCACGCACTCCTTCCTAACCTTCACAGATGCGAGACGGGCAAGGTCTGGGCTCACACATTGGCAGCTCGCAAGAATATTACCGACGTCATCGATAACTGGATTCGCAAAGTAGAGGAGGCGATCAAGGCCCTCCACGTGGACAACGGTAGCGAGTATATCGGTATGCCGGTGCAGCAATTCCTCTGACGAAACGGTACTCGAAACGAAGGGTCAGCCCTATACACGCTTCACAGAAGGGGTGCCGCTGAGCGCCTTGATCTGACACTCTTCAACATGGTCCGGGCCTGGAGCAGTTAGTCGAATCTGGACAAGGCACTCTTGGGTGAGTTGGTCGCAGCAGCGGCCTACACAACCACTGCGCAAGCCTCCTGTGTCACAATGGCCCCACAATAACTCGGCCTCCAGAAGCGTACAATAATCGCAAGATATTGATTGGTCACCTCCGTGTAATAGGCTCAATGGCCTATGTTGTGTGCGATGGAGAGTTTCAAGGCACCAAAGCGGACGAGTCCACACAATCAAGGGCGTCCTCGCAGGGTATAACAGGGCCACGATGTACCATGCCTGGATCCTTAGCCTGAAGCACCATATCTGGTCTCAACACGTCACTTCAGGACCATTGAGACGCCCAACAGACCTGCATACACTGACGATGGGAGGGAACTGCAGCCGGCGCGGCCGCAGGCGAAAACGCAACAAGTCGAGGAGCGATCATTACAATGGGTACCAAGAGGCCACTTTGAGACGGTCAACTCGTGCTGGCAAGTCGTCAGGCGGGTTCTGACGCGTGGCGTCATTCTACTTATCAACCACAATTCCTTCTGATCCAGTAGAGTCTCACACCAATACGAAAGCGACGACACTGACAAATGGGCAAAGGCAATCAATTATAAACTTGACAGTCACAAGAGGAAAGGAACAAGGGTAGATGCAAAACTACAATCGGGCCGACGAGCCGTGAGTGCGAAATGGGTTTACGTTCAAACAGAACAGCAACAGCAATGTACAGAAGTATATAGTGAGACTAGTGACCAGCGATTTCTTGCAGTTCGAGCGGGGGGGAGGGGGTATCATGAGGCTTATCTGGCTGCCTCCTGGCTGATCACCCGCACCGGCACTTTAATTGCTCTGGCCGCCATGAACAATTGTCATCTCCATCATTTAGACATGTAGACGTCGAGACTGTCTACCATGGCGGCGACTGTGAGGAAAAAGTCTACCTCGAACCACACGCCTGAGTGCAGCGCTTGGTCATCAATCACTTGCGATTGCGCAAGAGCATTTCCGGAGTACGGCAAGTAGGTCGGAGCGGGCACAGTAAGCTCGACACGAACTTTTCGCAGATCGGCCTTGCCAGTGGCAAAGGCGACTAGTGACTCTCCACGTATATGTTCGATGGCAACTTCACAACATTGACGGCTTAGGTCGACGACCTCGTCATCACAACCGAGCATCATGAGACGACGCTTCGACTGCTAGGCCTGCTGCCCATGGACCCGATGCAACACGCACACCTGCAGTATCTTCATTGATCAGGCGGCCTATGCAGGGTCCGACACCTTGAAGGTTGGACATAGCAAATTGTAAGGCTATCGCAACTCCCCTCTCTGCCGCGCAGGGGAATGTTGACGTTAGCGAGACAACCGGGACTAAGCATTTCTACCCTGCTGCCATCGGACCTTTGCTCTATCTCGCACTTGGGATACAGCCTGACACGGCTTACTCGGCCGCTAGCGCGGGGCAAGCCAGTGCGGAGCCGACAACAGCAGCTTGGCGAGCTGCCAAGAGAATCATGCGGTTCATTTGAGGGACTTGCAATCTCGGGATCGAGTACAAGCGCGCCAGCGGTAAGAATCTAGTCAGCTTCTGTGATTCAGATTGCGCAACGGCAAGAAAAAGTACTCTATGACAGGCTTTGCGTTTCATCTCGTCAGGCGGCATCAATTGGTTGTCGCGAAGGCAGCACAGCTCATATAACACCATCGAACCTCATGAAAGTTTCGAAGGCAAGAAACAAGCTACAGAGGCTGCGCGTGAAAGCTGGCATCTTGTGAATGTATTAAGAGTTGCACACAGCACTCAGAGCGCGTGCAGTGTAGAGGACAACAAGTGGTCAGAGCAAGTATCTTGGTCATAATCAGCCATCCCTCTAATACTGATCTTCCCTGCCCTTCATGGCACAACTTTTGTTTGTATGCTGGTTCAATCCGCATATACAGGTGCTACTCCACATAAATGATAAGCATGCAGGGATCAGCCAACTTTAGGAAGGGTGATCGATTGCTTGCAGCAACCACAGTGGTGCCGCTTGTACTTGCTTGGTCCAACTGAGGCAGTGCGGTCAACCGGGACACATTAATCATCATCCACCATCCTCACCTGTTCTCAATGCGTTCCCCTCCGTACTATACAATAAGAGATGAAACAATTGAGGTGGCACCCTCAGCATTGACAGTGCATCCAGCTATGACCCCTTGTATTCTACTTTTATAATGGTATGCTCATCCAGACCAAAGGCATCGGCCGGTCAAACATACAAAATGACAATATCTTCCGGACATGCCATTTCCACAATATTTGCTCTGACCTCAACTAGACTCAAGGGGAAAGTCAATGAGAGCGCGTGGCGTACATGGGAACTTGGGAAACTTTTGTCGCCAAGCGTACACTAGGATTATCTAGCTTGCAAAGATTAAAATTAATTCGTTATCAGCGGGCCCCGTCACGAAAGCTGTAAACGGACGCCATAGTAACGTCTCCACGGTTGTGTGAAGCAATGATGCAACTGTCAAAGTATCAAATATCAACATACTGTAGCTGTCAATTTCGGACGCAAGTTCGGAATATCACAATATCATGTTAGCTTTTCGCTCAACGAGAAGAATCTAGCCTGAATGTACCTACGAGCGAGCCTTTGCAACCTCTCAAAATGACAGCTGGGGGCGAGCAGCTATCCTATCTGTTGACATGCAGATCTATACTGTGCAGAACAAGTGCACCTGGCATTCGCCAGTGTCGCCAGGCTTCATTTCGCCTTGTCCAAATCTTCTCATCCCCAAGTATCAACGGCAAAAAAATCGACTACACTTTCAGGCACTGTCAAAGGTCAGGACTCAAAAAGAACAATATGTTGGCGTTGCGAAGGATGCCACTTCCGGAAAGGCAAATCACGCTCCCCATCAATTCTCGTTCAGATCAATCCAAACACGTTCCCAAATACGTAAGGGTGCCACACCTCCAAGCGCTGCTCTGGCGACTAGTCAGCCCAGCGCCCTTAAATAGCTGGCGTGGTGCTCTGCGACGTTGCCTCGCTGCCTACTATTTTCTGAGCGCATCATAGCAGTGGGGTAATCTGCTGACAGACTCATCAGATCTGGCCGAGAAAAATGATAACATGTGTTGGCATCACCGCGGCCATCTCTATATAGCGTATCATGTGATAGGACCGTCCACTAGATCATATAGTAGACTTGCGCGAAAGAAACGAATATGAGATGATGCAAGGATCTATTTTGGTACTGTCATACAACTGGAAATGGGTGCAATGCGGTGAGCTCTATCAAGGCGAACGGGTGTATTGCTTGCAATCAATGCGTTGGTTGAATCATGGCATCGACAGTATTGATGCGACAATCTTTAAGGAACTGGACGAGGTCTGTGCCGCCAGTGCCAACCAAAGTCGTTTCCCTTCCTGTCGGTGCAACCGTGATCGGTACCTGCAGATCATCGGATGCGTGCACTGCTGTTGGGCTCTTGCGCGACTGGCTGATGATGTAGAGCGCTGCCACCTTCATGTGCTCGTCGCGCAGGCTCTTCAGAGCTTTAAGAGCTTTGTCGTAGGCGAAGGACAATGTGGGCTCAGTGCCTATGCGGTCAATTATAAATGCGCGAACGGGATGTGGTGTTCCGCTTTGGTGTGAGGTAGTAGTTGGTGGCTCAGACTGGCTCACATCTTCAAAGGACAAGGACCGTAGGTGATGGAGAAAGTCTCGATGGTGCCTGGGCATATAGAAAGACATGCGCTCCATGAATGTGGCATCTGATGGTCCCAAATCGACAGAACGAGGCGTGCGGTCGCGGAGGCGCTCCTTTCGTCTGGAGTGGTCCACGTCAAGGAAGACATCCAAAGCATGAATGAGGGACGATTGGCCCGCGCTCGGTCCTCCCAAATTTCGCCGAACGTGCTCCGGATCGATTCCTGAATAGTGCCATCCGCGCCCTGCCAATGATGCATCACTACCTCTGAACCATGGTCGGATAGCCCAGTAGAACTCGGCGGGTACACAATGATCTCTGACTTTAGCAAGGATGCGAGTCAAGTCGCTGATGACACCCGCGAGCCGCTCGAGATAGTCCGTGAGCCGTTTAGAGGCGAGTCGGTCGCCGACAAACGCTTCGTCTAGTGATTGTCGCATGAGCGTGAGAGCCTCAACACCTCTCATTTCGATGAGGAGAGATGTCAGGTAAAAGTGACGTTCCGACTCAGTGTCTGTGAAGGTTTCGACGATCTTGACATTGTCCGGAGTCAGCCCGCGTGCTGGATCCGATAGCTCCCAGTTCCACAAGACTGTCGTCGCATACGTCAAGATGGGAGGAAGGCCGAGCACTTCACTGAGCTGTACCAGTGGGATGGAGATCGGAGCTGGAATGTCATCCAGATGAGCGCCTCGACCTTCTTCCTCGAGTTCGTTGTCCGGAGCAGACGTCTTGAACCACCGAAAGTCACTCCAAGACGACGTTGCGGGTTCAGGCTGATGACTGCTCTGAGGTTGGCTGTGTAGGTAGAAGTGTGCAAGAAAGGAGAGGACCAGGTGACCTCTGCGAGCTTTCCTGATGTCGCAGTGCATGTCGTGCTCGATGCTAATGATAGGCATCTGAGAATCAAATTCAGTCGATCCAAAAAGGAATGGTCAGCAACTGCGGTGTGTGTGACTTTGATCTCAGGATGCTCACCTGCCTGACACGACGGCGCCACCGACGCGCCAGCGGAGCGCCTTCTGGAGAACTTGATGCTCCCCCACCAAGCAGGCGGAGATGAGATGACCGAGCAAGAGAGAGCAAATCCTCCCAGATGTGGTAGGGTGAATCTAAGCGAGACAGTGGCGGCTCCGGAGGAAGAAAGCCGGTGCGTACGTCGATATCAAAGTCGGCCGCTGCGAGCGTGCTGGTGTCTGGCATGCCATTTTCTGAGTTCAAGCCTTCCTGGGGATACTTCCATGGCTCGAAGACGGCGGCAAGACTCGCCTGGTCGAACGAAGGGCCGGACGTCGTTGCCACGCTGTCAGTGTTGTTCGACTGTGAGCTCTCTGCAGTGGCTGACAGCGGTAAGCTCAGGCGATGCTTTGCCGGGTTTACTTGCTGTGCGAGAAAGTGCTCTGGTGGGAACTCATAGTACTCGGCGGCTTCGTCCCTCTTTGGCCACCTCGGATAAGAGACCTGGGAAGGCATGATGCTCGTTACTGACCGAATGCGGAAGCTGTGTCCAGGCAACGTTGCTAAACACGGTGTCCTGGCGGGTCACCCGTTTATAGGTGGTCTTGTCACTGGGGTGCGTAGAGAGGGGCGTGAGAGATGCTCAGTGGCGAGGCGGTAGGAGGCGTTTGCGTTGATGTATATCACCTACAAGCGCCACAGCCGACATTGAACGCATTGGTATATATACGATGGGAGTTGATCATGATGTTGAACAATCTTTTTTCGGTCCAGAGTCATTTCGTTCAGAGGTGAAAATCCAAAGTAAAAAGAAAGAATTACTGGCTGTACGCCTTTACCCTTGCGTCCACTTGAAATGTGGTTCCGGCCGGACGGAGCGGGAGATAAAAAGAAAGAAAGCAGAGCACGGCTTCCCCGGAGCGCTGCCCGAGATCTCTTTGGACAATGGTCTAGATTCCAACCGGCGCAGTTGGCAGATACAGTGATGAGCGTCGCCTTAACACCCACACGTACAGCGTTTCACTCAACACGCAGCTGGCTCATCGCCCACAAAGTCCAGACTCCACAGTCCCAAGGGGGACTCGAATCAACGGAATTGATCCCGCAAGATGCGCATGACCCGAGTTTGCCGTCCAAGACATACGGTTGTCAGCTGTAAGCTGACTCAGACGTCAGGCCACAGCCTGCAAGCACGACAAGACATGCGCTGATGGCAGCTGCAAGCATGCACAGCTCAGGGTCTCGGACATTCTGGGATCCGGGGCCCGCCGCAGGGGCAAAGCTGGGGTGCAGCCTGATGGTCTGACGCGTGATGCAGCCGCCTGCAGCGAGATAGTTACATGCTCGTCAATAATCTATACCTGATCTCTGATCGATGACCAGCTCATCGCTTTCGCAAGGCAGACGCAGTCTCCCTTTGACCTTCTTACCTCTCTTCCGCTGTCTATAGTGTATGCGTATGCATACAGTGTCGCTTTTACGGTTGCGCAGCCGCGTCTCGAGAGGCGCGCAGGAGCTTAGGAGCCCGTTGGTGCGCATGCCATGAAGCATCCGGATCAGCGATGACGTGCGCCGAGCCCGATATTCGACCGAAGATCGTGCTGCTCTGACCTACAGGTACTGGTAGCTGCTTACAAACTCGAAATCTCGAGCTCGACTGTTTCGGCAACAGTTAGCCATGGCATGTTGGATTGGCGCCCTTTATCCACCGATGATGAGGCTCCCTATTCATTTTCGTGGTTCAATCCTCGGAACTCAAACAGGCTGGATGCTACCTGAAATACCATTCTGAAAGTCGTGACAAGATCGTGGCGGGGAAATGCAGCCGTCCGCACTCATCACGCGCATCACGATTGGTCGATGCGCTGCGGCGGTGCGAAGACGATGTGGCAGTAAGCTCTGCACCGAAGGGAGATGCCTTGGTAATTCGAAGCGAAAAGTTTAGCAGCTTTTTGTGAGATGGAATGCCTTTGTACCATCAAGTTGACTACAGAGTCACTCCCTGCCCGACCTAATGCTCGTCACGAATACCAAAGGACTGACGGGACCGTCAGTTTCGATATAATAGTGTCGTTAATTCCTATCCTACCCGAGGAGATGCGGAAGTCGCAGCCATTGTTGCGAGCATCGATAGTTACAGTAGACCAATATATAGATGTGCAGAGGCATTTCTACGAAGGCAGGGCTGATGGCTAGATTCTTAGACAAGTGCATGTAGCTTAGTCGACCAAGAGTGATGAGGGCTGGTGGATGTGCCGATGGTGGGGCCTACGCCACGACAGAGCGGAATGTAGGGTCACGTGATCCTTTCCGTCCTTCCACCACGTCAGCAGGGTCTATGGAGTAGTCCAAGTACTGAATGTCGCCCGCGGCGCGAGGTGGAGTGCTGCGCGCGCCTGCAGTCAATATGGAATGACCGGCTGGTGCCACTCCCGTCATCGACTGACAGACTACTTGTACATACATATCCCCCCTCCATCAAGGACAAACCTCTCTCCCACCTGAATGGTGCCATTGCATCTTCATATCTTGACACGGAGAACAAGGACATTGCGGACCGAAGATCACCACAGGAAGTCCACCTCGTCGGCATAACAAGCTCGACTCTGCTCACCATGAACCCCGAATACGACTATCTCTTCAAGGTGAGCATCTCGCGCTGGGCCCCATCTCCGAGTTTCGGTGCCGAGTGGAAAGCAGGTTCCACTTCGGCTCCGCCTGTTGCTATTACTACTGCTACTACTACTACTAGTAGTAATAATAGTAGTAGTAGTACTGCGGCTGCTGCTCGTATCCCTCCTTCGATTGTGCCTCTCAAGGACGCAATGATTGACGTGCCACCCTCCTTGATATTCAGCTCCTGCTAATCGGCGACTCAGGCGTCGGAAAGTCGTGTCTGCTCTTGCGATTCGCCGATGACACGTACACGGAAAGCTACATCTCGAGTGAGTGTCCGCTGCTCTTGTCGTAAGAGCTTACATGGCCAGCCACCCGCCATTCCTGCTGGGACACGTACGTGTGCAGCGCAGGCATGGAGCCCAGCCGCAAATGAGTCGATACCCAGTACATGCGGCATTTGAAGACTATAAGCTCCAACTGTGCATTTGGAGTCGCAGACGTGCTATGTGTGACTTCGTGACGGCCCGGGTGGAGAGTGGGGTGCTGACTTGATGGCCGCATCTTCAGCGATCGGTGTTGACTTCAAGATCAGGACCATCGAGTTGGAGGGAAAGACAGTGAAGCTGCAGATCGTAAGTCGCTTGCAGATAGTTAACAGCTCGTCTCCATTTTACTGACTGTTCTTCGCTTGCGCCAGTGGGATACTGCTGGTCAGGAGCGCTTCCGAACAATCACCTCATCATATTACCGCGGTGCACACGGCATCATTGTCGTCTATGACGTGACGGACCAAGGTAATAGCTGACAATACAGGTATTCCTTGCGCATGTCTCACCAAAAGAACCTTTTCCTTTTCTCTCCCGCAGACACATTCGCGAACGTCAAGCAATGGCTGCAGGAAATCGACCGATATGCTTGCGAAGGCGTCAACAAGCTTCTCGTTGGTAACAAGAGTGACTTGACCAACAAGAAGGTTGTCGAATATAATGTTGCAAAGGTTCGTCTGTCGCACAACCCCTCCTTTCTCCGAACCCGAAGTTTACTTGAATGGCATGGGAATTCACAGGAATTTGCGGACCAACTCAACATTCCCTTCCTCGAGACCTCTGCCAAGAGTGCCACAAATGTCGAACAGGCATTCTTGACCATGGCAAAGCAGATCAAAGACAGGTGCGTACCCTCCTACAGATTTGAAGCCCATATCGCTTGTACATCGCGCTCACGATTGCTGCAACGATCTTTTCGGGGCCTGCAGGATGGGCTCTTCCACTGTCAACAACACAGCTGGAAAGGCAACGCTCAAGGTTGGGCAAGGGCAGAACGTCCAACAACAGCAAGGCGGCGGATGTTGCTAGGTTCGCATGGGTATCATATGTGTGCAGTGAGAATACATTGACATTCGTCCTCTATCGATCGATAAGTTTCGCTGCGGCAGCGCGTCGCTGCTGACCCAACCACGCAAAAGACGTGCGATATGGCGTCGTACGCCGGCCCCGTGATACAGAGTGAAGTTCTTGTGCCAAACGCAGACTGACATCCTGAAATGCTGAAGCCATAAGACGCAGTTCTTGCTCCAGTGCCTGATTTACATGTCACACGATCAGCAGGCAGCAAGCTTCGCATAATCCTCCATTCACGGGCACTTACGCTCTCCTGCGCCGCTTCTTCCGCGCGCGGCCTTTCCTTGAGAAGCTGGTCTTGCTGGCGGATGAACTGGCAAATGTAGGGACGGGTTCTGTTGAGTAAGCGTCGCCCGACCTGCTACGTGAACCAGACTCACCGCACGCGCCTTGGTCAGTTTGTCCTGCAGTGCCTTTGCATGCGCTTCGCTGTTAGCGTGCGATGTCTGCAGGGCCGAAATTAATTCTTCTGCCTCCTTGGGAAGCGACTTGCCCGCCAAGGATGCTCTTAATTCTCCCAAGTTACGTTCACGTCTGAGCGCTTCATCTCGGTGACCGATACCCTGAGTTTGCAAGTCGATCTTATCCATAAGTAGACCATTAACCTGCTGCGTAAGCATGTTACACCGGTCCTGTGCCTCTTTGAGCTCCGCACGAACGCGAGAATTGTCATCATCAAGTCCTTGTTTCTCGACCTCGACTGACGCGCGCAACTGACGCAAGATGTCAACCTGATCTTGATTGACGAGGGACACTAAAATAGGGAGAGATTGTGAAAGGACTGTCACCAATTGGAATTGAAATACCTCACTCACAGTCGCTTTTGGCAATGATCAGCGCTTTGGACTGTGCATCATGTTGCACTCGCAATTCAACCATGCTTTTCTTTGTGCTGTCAAGCTCCTCAACCAATTGCGTAAGCCTACTGCGCAAGGCTATGTTGGCCTCAGCACTGAAGAAAGGAAATAAAGGTCAACTCGCTTGCAACGACGCGGCTCAGTTGCCCCTTCACTCACCCATCGCCACTGGCTGAATGACCATTTCGAAACTCCTCAAGCTCCCGGCTCAGCACCAATTTGGCTTGATGCTCTTTGAGATAATCTGCCTCATAGTGGTCTTTCATGCGCTGCGCATCCTCCAGAAGGTTCTCCAGCACAATGATGCGGCTGACATCCGCCTTGTTTGCGACAGCTGCATCACGCTCCCTCTTCAGCCTCCGAAGTTGAATTTTGAGGTCAGACATGGAGCTTCCCGTCAAAGCATCCTCGAGCTCTGTATCCAGCACAGGAACAGGTAGATCAATGCCACCTCCTGAAGAATCACCGTTAGTGATAGCTGTTGTGCTAGCTGTCGCCCCGGAATCGCTTGCTTTGGAAATTCCTAGCTCCAGCTCTTTCACCCTTTCCTGGTACAACTCCAACTCTTCTTTCTCCGAAGCACGAGCTGATTCGCTGTTCTTTAATCGTTCCGTTAGCTGGTCCTTCTCGAAGCGTGCAGTATCAACAGCTTTTTGGAGGCTTGAGGCTTTACCCTCAAGCTCCATGACTTGTTTCTTGTACGAGTCCATGAGAGGCTTGAAGTTGTTCATCTTGGTCTGTTCGTCCTGTAGAAGCGTGTTGCGATCAATGAGCTCCGAATTTTGTTCCTCAATATCCTACGATAGACATCACGCAGTTCCAAGGAGTGTCAGTGAGCCGAAACGCACATAGATGAAAAAGACAGCCTCACCTTGAGCTTGCGCCGAAGATCTGCGCTCTCCTCAAGTTTTTTCTTGTATTTTTCGATAACGCTCTCGGCCTTTTGGAGCTTATCCACTGTATGCTTGAACTCATCCAACTGGTCTTTCACCCTGTCGAATTCTTTCGCCTTTTGTCCCGCTTCCTCAAGCTGTCAGGGAGGCAAGGAGAGTATGAATAAAAATACGCTTGTTCTTTCTGACTGGCAAGAAAAAAACTTACCGCACGAGTCCGCTCCCGCAGCCCAACTTGCAACCTGTCGATCTCACCTTCTGCGCTCGCCAGAGCATCTTCGCACTTTCTTAACTCCTCCGTCAGTCTTGTGACTTCAGTGCGCTGGTCCTGATGCAGGCTCTTCCTCTTCTCGGCTTCGAGCTGTTCGGTGATCTCACCCATCTTGGATTGCAGCTTAGCAAGTTCGCCCTCCAATTCTTCAATCGTGTTTCCTCTGGCCTCATGCTCAGCGACCAGGTTTCGATACTCGAGACTGAGGTTGTTTCTTTCTTTAGATGGCGACTTCGCAACATCTGATAATTCTTCTGAAGGCTGCCGAGCTCGAATATCCAGAAATTCATCTCCGTCTTCGTCCGCGCTGACTGGTTCGAGGCTTTTTCTAGTAATTTCGATACTCTGCATGAGCTGCTGTTGGTCACCTTGATCGAGGCCTTGAATGACCTCAACGTAGCTCATCTTGTTATCGCTTTGAACCGCGATGATCAGCGCCAGTCGGCAGAGTTTGCAAGCTTCAGATGGGGCATTGATTCGGGCAAGCGCATCGAAATCCGGCTCCTCCAGTTTAGCTGTCGAGAACTGCAAGTTCTCGGCCATGCTGGCATTGAATGACCGTTGATGTGTTAGCTGACAAGAACATCATGTCATGCTCGCTAGCCGGCTCACTATTGAATCATTAACTTGTACAGCCGTTTGAGTGTGCCGATGCGCAGTACAACATTGTCTTTCAATTCGTCCTCGTGAGGATTGCGAAAGTGTTCACCGTCGCTAGCGTTGCACATTGTGATGGCTCAGCCTCCGCTCGTTCATGGTCCATTACACACGACTGAGACTCACACGTGATTCAGCGCATCAAACAGTACAGTGCCATCGCATATGTCCTCGATCGAATGAACTTCCTTATCCAGGAGGTCGATTGCACGGACTCCTTGAAGCCAGTGAACGAAGGCACCTGCCTCTGCCTCACTTGTTGAGCCCGCCATAGCGATGATCAGATTTGGCCGGTTAGCTTTGCTCTGCCCCCTTGGGTGTAATAATGGACGAGTGAAGTTGCGGCTCGACCGTCGGCCTACTCTCAAGGGAAGGATTTCCGAATGTTGATTGTCTCACGGTCGTACTTTGGTTCATCAATCATGTGCTCTCCATAGTATGTCATTGTGAACATGTGAACATGTGTGAGCCTGAGAGACCCGGTGGTGTTGGTGTGACGCGCTGCGCCCTGCGCCGCCATTTTCTGATTGTTCGTGGACTGGACCTTTCAAGCTGTTGAGCTCCTACCTTTTCCATCTCACCATCCCCCCGTCTTTCCACTCGTCCTCGATGCAAATGAAACAGTCTCAGATATCCGGCAGATTACATAGGTGGTCGCGAAGCGCTCGGATAGCACCGCTGTAATGCTGTTCTGTTCTGGGACTTGTTTCGTCTCCCTTGCTTCAGTCGATGATGCCAAGTCCCTAATCTGCACTTTCAGCGCAGCAGTCTCCAAACAAAGAAGAGAGCAACCATACCCGCAATGATGTACAGAGTTAAGCGGTGTTGCCGTGCTCCCTGACGGATCGTCCGTGTCAAGTGTTGAGACGTGTTGTTCAAGCGTGAGCCGAACGAATTGAAAGAATCCGACGTCTCTGAGAGCAGGCCTGCGCGCTGGCTCTCGGAGTCATTATGAATATCGATGGTCACAGATCGCTACAGCCGTGGGAGAAACCCGCCAACTATCAGCTCAAGCGAAGCGTGGCACCGTGATCATGTGTAATTTTACCTCACCAGAGATCGGACTTTCGAGAAGAGCTGATTGAGGGAGGCATCATTCTGCTGCTCGTACACCCGATCCGCATTGGTAGACATTGTATGAGTGACACACTTTAGCGATTCAGACGGGCATTTTGGCGCAGCCGAGCTTGCTCTTTGCGACACCTCGCATAGAGAATGACCGAATTGAGCTCAATGTGTACCATTTCTTGCTGCGGCTAGCCTGCGCTATGGCAAGAGAGCTACTGAGCAAATTGTCGAACCAATAGAAGGTATATTCAAATTCTTTCTTTTTGGGATTCAATCCTTGACTTTCGTTGGCGGCACAAGGCGTCTGGCCGGTGGCTTCAAAAGAACCCTCCTCAAAAAGAAAGAAAACAGGACGGCAGGACCTTGTTGCAACTGAATCTTCTCCATACCTGGAGCATCAAATGGCACTGACCAGTGTCAACTAGTCTTCCTGTAATCAGAACCGCAGCTGGATGCTTCAGTTGAAGAGTCATCAGACCGTCCAGGAAGATCTCTTGTGATCGCGTGATCCATTCGCTGTTGGTTTTTCTTTCCTCGCAGCTGTGCTCCAGCTGTAGCGCTCCTTCCAGAGCGCAAACTTTCAAACATCCCCACTCATTCAACATGATGCTTGGGCTTCGGCAGTCTTTCTCTCGGCTTAGCTGCGCCTGTTCGACACTGCGTACCGACTCGGGCCCATTGTTTCGGTCAACCTGGCGACCGACGGCAGCCCCCTCTCCGATAAATTTGGCGTACTCGGCACTTCGCTTGAATGTGCTCGGATCGGTGCGTTTTCGATCGCAACTCGCGCCTCGCAGGACCAAATACCGCAAGGCCCATAAGGGCAGGGTCCCGGTTCCGATCGGAGGCTCTATCGTCGGGACTACAATTCAAGAGGGCGCATTTGGCATCCGCCTACTAGCTCCTGCAAGGCTCTCAGCGAAGCAGCTTCAGAGTGCAGAGACTGCACTGAAGCGCAAGCTCAAGGTCGTCAAAGGAGCACAGGTGTTCATGAGGGTGTTCCCAGATATTCCTGTCTGTGTCAAAGGTAATGAGACAAGGATGGGAAAGGGCAAGGGGTCCTTTGAGTTCTGGGCATGCAGGTGCGTGTAACGAGTATACTTCAAGCTGATTTGAAGCCTGAAGGATCTTGCGTCTCGCCCATGTCACAGAGCGTCCGTTGGTAAGGTGATCTTCGAAGTCGGAGGACCGGTTGAAATTCGACAGGAAGTAGCTAAGGAAGGTGAGGCGCCTCTCCTGTAAATTGAGCGCTGTTCGTTCGCCTCTTTACTGACATTTGTAAGGCATTTTAGCACTCCGATTGGCCGCTGCAAAACTGCCTGTCCCAACTGAATTCATCACAAAAGGTGCAGCACCGCGGCTTGGCAACATCGTCGGGATGGCCCTTGATCCTAAAGCCAGCACTCTCTCGTCAAAAGCAAGTTCAACGTCACTTACCTTAGCCACGAATGTTCCCAGCGTCAGCCCGCCCGCTGTAGCATAACTGATAAAGCACTTCGATCGTGTCGCCATGCACATGATGCTCGCATGGTCTCGGCATTGCTGAGCATAGAGTACATACCAATGTCAAATCGCTCCCTGTGCAACTACACCGCTGAGCATGGCCTCCTCTTCTGCTTCCTGAGCTGCCTGCAGGAGGTCTTCTTCGGTGAGAGTGGAGCCATCTATCCAGTGCTCGCTGCCATAAAATCCTAGTTCATCTTCCGAAGGGGACACCTCCTGTCGCGGGTCGGTCTTTGCCTTGGCGGTCCCTTGGCTGATTGGGTCTCGAGCAACAGTAATTGCTGGAGAACATTGGATCGAATCTGGAGGCACGGTGATCAGGCCCTTTTGCGTGATAACAAAGTGCGCTGGTTCATCGAGCTCGAGCCCTGAAGCACACCAAGATGAGAAAGAGACCGCAGCTTGCCTGACGCACACCAGCTGACTATTGTTGGGGTGTTTTTGCCGGACAGTTTGTCCTGTTGAGGGCGTGAAGCAGCCTGCAGAGTCCGCAGCCGACAGTGAGAGTGGCAGCGCAATCCGCTGCCGCGTCTTGTTGAGGAGTACACGGGCATTCACGCAGCTAGTCCAGACAGGACCAAGTTGCGCAACTTTACCCGAGGCGACGTTGGAGTTTGCCTCAGCGGGAATGCTGAAAGTGTCCACTGCTCCACCGCCGCTACCGCCGGTGCTGGCGTAGTCCAGCTTACAGAGAGAAGTGATGAGCCCGCTAGAATGTGCCGCTTGTAGCTCAAAGTCTGGTGGTGCATGTAGGTCATCCGGCTCGACAAAGTTGCTCGGAGCGTCGCTGCTCAGATCCGATGCAGGATCCGCCAATAGGCTGAATGTGGTGGAGTCACGAAGTTTGTTGCATCGCTCCGAGAACAACCGCGTTGACTCTAAAGCGTCTGCTAGATGGTTGACAACAAGGACTGCCGATCCGAGGTGAGGTCGATGCTCGTCAAGCGAATCAACGCTGGATCCTGCAGCTACGTATTTGAGCTGCTCAGACAGATCACACAGCATCCTAGAGCGCTGCATCATGCCTTCGACGTTATTCCCGTGGACTTCATTGAGCACGGTCGCCAGGTTATCGATCACAATCAGGTCCAATGGCGCAGAATTTTGATTTGCATGGCGCGCACCGCGTGTTGAAGATAGAGAAAGAGTGTCTTGAAAGCTCGGCAGGGTGTGGTGTAGGATCCGATGAAGCGCTTCAAAGTTTGGGGCGTGCGCAATGTGAAGATTCTGTAGCATGCGCCGAATGTGCACGCAGCTTTCTGCACCCGACCTAGATGCAGGTGAAGCTTCTTCGGTGTCGGTCTGCATGCTCTTGTGAGACCGCTTGCGTCCACTACCTTTGAAGATGCCGCTTGATGTAGGTTGTGAGAAGGAGAGATGCTGCTCTTGCCGCGGATGACGCTCCTGGGTTCTTGAAGCGTACCGGGTCTGCACCATCTCGACCAGACGATTGACCACTTTATGTGCGGCTGCTTTTCCTCCCGTCAGGAGCAGTGCGACACCTCCAGCTGCCTCCCAATGCGGCGGCTCTGGAGAACGCCTATCCCCAAGTGGAGGTATGCGCTGCGGGTCGTCTGCGAAAAGATCTATCGAGTCGAGAGCGTCCACCATCTTGATGCCCAAGAGCGTACTCATGATAGTTTGTATGATTAGCTGGGTCTTTCCAGATCCACTTTCACCCGCCAGATCAGTGATCGTGCCTCGCCGAAGGCCGCCATTGAGCATGGTGTCGAGGCTTTTGACACCTGTAGGTACGACACCCTCTGAGAAGAAGCGAGATCCTGATGCCTCAGCACTTCGGCATCCGACTGCCTGTGCATTTTTCTTGCATGTTTGTCTGCCCGTGGTTGGTTCCGCGAGAAAGGCATCGGCTGAGGTTGAGGCGAGAGAGCATGTTGGATAAGCTCCAGGCGGCAAAGACGAATAATCAAAGAGGGTCAAAGACACTTCATCCTGGCCGGGAGTGGCGGCGACAATCTGTGACAAAGACAGCGCAGGGCCTGTAGCTTTGAATTGAGTCCACCCGGTCACGAAATCGACCACGTTTCTCTCGCGAGACCGGTGAGCTTGTCGAACTTCTTGCCATAGCGAAGGGGAGGATCTGGGGTGAACAGCGAGTTGGACGACATGCTGCATGCGCACCACATCGTTAGCAGTAATCATAATAGAGGATGTGACTGGGCTATTATTGCCGCCTGCTCCTATTTGCTTTTCAACGTCGATCGGTGATGCGAGAAGCAGGTCGAGGGGGGTCAAAAGACCAGCTTATTTTGGGACGTGGAGTCAGCGAAAGCACCGGTTCCGTGAAATGGGGTCGCGCAGCGCTTACCTTTATGGCACAGGAGACTGTCCTCCGAGGCGAGTCCGGGTAAGCCTGGTGGGCCGCGGTCCATGGTGGACATGGGAAGCCCGAAGCTGGTGAAGCGACGTTTGGCTGAAATGCGACCATATGAGCATCAACAAATGCCACTGTGATCGCCGAAGAAGTCCAGTTTCCCAGCTTCTCTCCCTCACTTCTCCCCAATGCCTTCCAGCAGATCGTGAAGACTTCGAAGCTGTCTCTACACTACGAATAGTTGGCGGCTGTGGCCTGTGAGCGATGAGATTGAGATGAGAATCGAGTGGTGAAGCGTGGATCTGCGCCGTGCATTCGTATCAGTTGTGGGGTGTGCTTTGAGTCCCGCAACGCGACGCGTCGCGCCGAGTTTGGCAAACCATGAATTTAAATGGGCCGTTGGTCGTAGCTGAATGAATTAGGGTTGCTAACTCCACATCAAGACCCCGGCGTCCGGCGACCCATGTATCTGACTGATGTAGCACCAGCGCTAGCGCTAGGGCTACGTGCGTGGCCAACTCGGCACCCTTCTCCTATTCAACTCTGTCGAAGCTCTAGTTTCCATCCTCTGGAGGGCTTCATGCATCGTCCTTGGCTTCATCGCTTGGTCGTTCACGTTTTATCTCGTTCGCGAAGGAACCTTGCTTGCATCGCTGCGAGCTCCGAGCCGCAGGGCAGGCTCGAATGCAAGTGCCGCGCTGTGGAATCAAAGAGAGTTCGTTTCAACTCTTCGAGAGATGAGACGACACTCCATGACGTCGATCATCTGGAGCCCCTGGCCTAGCATCCAACGCTACTGGAGTAACATGTTCTTCTCACGTGGATAATCTACGCGATTCAATGTGATCTTCTGTATAAATAGGTCACCTGTGAACCAGCCCTGGCAATGCATGTGCTGACTATGCGCACGCGTTGCAAAGGCTTGCATGGCCATTCGCTCGGACGGAGAGTATTGCAGGTGATGGTCAGGGGGCAATTCGATACGTGTTCAGGTCCTGCGTCCTGCGTCCCTTGCTTTGAGTACATGGCTGTACTGAAGCTGTGCCAGTTCTTATCACCCGTTGCACGCCAGGGCATCATCTATATATATTCTACATCTACATACGGTCTACCGTGTACCCCCGCTAGCCAGGGCCTCGCAGTGAGCAGCCTCCAGCCTCGATGTACATCCACAGCTATCACATTTCGAGTTCCAAGGTCTGAGATAGTGCACACCGAGCTTGCGCATGTCTCTGTCCCCAGACTGCCAAGTGCGGCACCAGCAAACACAGTTAGCTTTTTGCCAGCCGCCGGCAAGTCGCGCCAAGCAGGGCAGCGGTTGAGCATGTAGCTGGGATGGTTGTGCCCGCGGTCAGCCTCCTCGTCAGGCCAGCGTGCCGGGGTACCACGCGCGAGCCACCTGGGTGAGCGACGTTGAGAAGAGGCCTCGCTCGGGGATGGTGCCCTTCACACTCATGCGTGTCGGACGCGCCGATGTTGAGCCTTTTGATGAGGTCGCCACCGCCTCGCCTCGTGTCTGGAGCCGGTGGAGGAGCGCACTCGCCTATGTTCAGTCCCAGAGCTATGGCAGATAGGCGGCGCAGAGTGCAAGGGATTAGGTCTGGAGCCACCGAGCATGGAAGAGACGGCAGTGGACCGCAATTACAGAAGGCTGCACGTGGAGTTTCATAAAGGTGGAGACCCGGTGTGTGTCACTGGCGTGCAGGTTGATTCACTGCATAACACTAGATTTGTAGATATACACGTAGCGGGGGCTGTCACAGACGACCATGACGCCAGCGTTATGTAACGGAAGCTCAGTCTCCTATTTGAATCAACAATGATTAACGCTTTCTGCGGATCGCCGTGGACTGATGGTGCGTGGCAAGAAACTCGAAAGCGGCGACTATTGAATACTGAGAACCAGACTCGCGAACGCGAAACAGTGCATTCGACTTGCGTGGGGGGGG